>NC_046325.1:37058000-37058891 GCF_009819535.1 Lacerta agilis | reverse complement strand
GGCTCGTCTTATACATGGGTAGTGCTGAGGGTGTTTTCCTTAATTTGGAGTCCCCAAAAATAGGGAGCGTCTTATACATGGGGGCGTCTTATACACGAAAAAAATGTGGTATACACAATATTTACTTTATGCTTTGGCGTATTTTAAAGATACATATAAATAATGTAATTTGTTTAAATACAGTTAGTTACACCCTTGAAGCTTAAAGATGAGAGAGGAAGAGCCTATTCAATATCTAACTGGGAACTTTTCCTCCTTTATAGCACTTATAATTTCCATTTCTAGGAACCCCCATGTCCTTTCTTGACAACCAGTTACTAAATTCCACTGTTCATTATTTCCACACAATGTTCCTTTCTTTAATTTTTATTATGGGGCCACACAGTTACCTTTACTTTGTACAGTAGCCTGAGGATCTTTTGCTATCTCTCCCCGCCCACCCAAAAAAGCAAATGTCTCTGCAGTTGCTATCTGCATTTGGAAGAAATATTCCATTAGTGCCTGTGGATAATTTCCTCCAAATGCAAATCTCAGTTCTAGAAGAGGGGATTTTCCATAGGGAAAAAGTTACATTCTCTCATCCACGCCTAATCTGATTACCAGCCCTACTAAGCTTGATGGAATTTTGCCTTTAGAAAAAAAAAAAACAGCAACTTTGTACTGAAGGCAAAGATGCATTTCATGTCGTATTCAGGTTTGGCCCTAAATAACTGAAGCTTAGTGGCCATCGTTGCATCTCTATGCCAGGAAAAAAGCTGTGCCTGTTGGGATTTCTGCTTGCCATGCAGCTGTTAAACTCACTTGGACCTTTGTTGGGGGCAGGTAGAACCAATCCTTGGTCAGACTGATTGCCATACTTTGTGTCAAGGACCAAGGCTGTGTCCACACTCC
>NC_046325.1:32399828-32590740 GCF_009819535.1 Lacerta agilis | reverse complement strand
TGCAATCAAACATCAAAAATTTCCCTAAACAGGGCTGCCTTCAGATGTCTTCTGAAAGTAAGATACCGTAGTTGTTTAATTCCTTGACATCTGATGGGAGGGCGTTCCACAGGGCGGGCGCCACTACCGAGAAGGCCCTCTGCCTGGTTCCCTGTACAGTGGTACCTCTGGTTACGTACTTAGTTCGTTCTGATGGTCCGTTCTTAACCTGAAACTGTTCTTAACCTGAAGCACCACTTTAGCTAATGGGGCCTCCCGCTGCTGCTGCGCCACCAGAGCACAATTTCTGTTCTTATCCTGAAGCAAAGTTCTTAACCTGAAGCGTTATTTCTGGGTTAGCGGAGTATGCAACCTGAAGCGTATGTTACCTGAGGTACCACTGTAGTTTCATTTCTCACAGTGAGGGAACCACTAGAAGGCCCTCAGAGCTGGACCTCAGTGTCCGGGCTGAACAATGGGGGTGGAGACGCTCCTTCAGGTATACTGGGATAAGGCCATTTAGGGCTTTAAAGGTGAGCACCAACACTATGAATTGTGCTCGGAAACGTACTGGGAGACCAATACGGGAGAGACATGTTTTGTTGCAGCTGGGGCAGATGAAGATGTCTGGTTTTGCTATTACAGATGCATTGTGGTGTTTTTCCTCTCTGCTCTCTTCTCAGCGATCACGTCTCCTCTGGTCATTGCTGTGGATAACCTGTCTGTCTGTCTGTCTGTCTGTCTGTCTGTCTCCAGGCACTGCGGTCGTCTGCAAGGGATTCCAACATGGCAGGGTTAATGCTGCTAGCCTTCATGTCCTGTTTGCAGACATCTTTATAATGCAGATTTGGTTTGCCAACATGCCTGGTGCCTGAAGCCAGTTCCTCATAAAGCACATCCTTTCCTTGAGGATCTTGCCAGCATCCATTCCGTGGACATGACCAAGCAAGTGTAGACACTGCTGAGACAGAAGTGCGAACATGCCGAGAATGTGGACTTGGAAGAGCACACCTTTGTTGGAGACTCTGTCCTGCCATGTGATGCCCAAAACCTTCATTGCAGTGCACTCAACATGCAAGCCTGGTAGACCTTCATCTTGGGGTCGGTTGTTAGCATCACCTTCTCCCATACCCTTTTGGAGAGGCGAGCCATTGCCGTAGCTGCCTTACCAATACGCTTCTCCATCTCGACATCAATGGAGAGGATGCTGGTTATGGTGGAGACCAGGCAGACAAAATTGCTTATCACCTCAAGCATGTGGTCACCATTGTTGATGTGTGGAGTGCTGGTGATGCCCTGAGACAGGATGTCCGGTCTTCATCAGGCTGATGGTGACCACATGGATAAAACAATTAGAATCTGGGGTCACCACGTAAACACTCCACGGCTGCTGCACAGTGCAGAGGAAAAGCAGTTAGGGAGAACGAACCATCATTTAGACCTACGTTGGCTCCCAGTACTGTACGTTTCCAAGCACAATTCAAAGTGTTGGTGTTGACCATGAAAGCGCTAAACGGCCCAGTATACCTGAAGGAGCGTCTCCACCCCCATCATTCAGCCTGGACACGGAGGTCCAGCTTTGAGGGCCTTCTGGTGGTTCCCTCCCTGAGATAAGTGAAGTTACAGGGAATCAGTAGTGGTGCCTGTGCTGTGGAATGCCCTCCCATCAATGTCAAGGAAAATAAACAACTATCTGACTTTCCAAAGACATCTGAAGGTGGCCCTGTATCGGGAAGTTTTTAATGTTTGATGTTTTATCGTGTTTTTAATATTCTGTTGGGAGCCGCCCAGAGGGCTGGGGAAACCCAGCTAGATGGGGCGGGGTATTAATTTTAAATAATAGTTATTATTATTTAGGCAAACTTGTCTTCCATGCCTGCTCTTTTTCATTGGAGGATCTCTCTGCTCCTTGCAGCTTCAAAACCACAGCTTTAGCTCACACAGTCCCCACAAAGCTCACATCTAGCAGGAGCTTTCATGTTCTCTCCATGCCTGTATTCCACCCATTGATAAAGGCTGATAGATCTTGGGTTTGCCACACTGTTATTCCCATTTCACAGATTGGAGCTGGGGCAACATGGAAGAGAATGGCAGGGCCAACAAGAAGGCTGTGCACACTCTGTTGAGCATATGAATTCTGTTTGATGGTTCAGGGTGAGAGTGTTCATGGCAGAGGTGAGGCATCAGTCCAGATCTCCCACATCTTTCAACTGTCTACCTACTGGACCGACCTGGCTCTGCAGGGCTTTGAAATGGGAATGAAGTCAGCTTGGTGTAGAAGGTGACAGGTTGACACCTGTGATGTGGGTGCTTTTATCCCCATTCTACAGATGTCATGTTGAGGCAATAGAGACAAACGATTTGGCCAGGACCACGCAATTAATCTTTGTCAGAGATACAGCTTGACCCCAGGTCTTCCAGGTCTACCCCCATGGGGCGAGTGGTGGAAGAATAGATGTTTTAGATGAAACCAATTCAAATGGAAGCAGAAACCACAAATCTGTTGTCGACATTCATGAGCATGAATTGGAAAGCCAAGCATATGCACAAATATTTGTGAACTTCTGCCATGTTGGCAGCCTTACATCTGGAACTGCTTCCCAGCCCACTGAACCTTTGAAAACCACTCATTTATTTCTAGTCGATGCAATGGCAAGCCCAAACGGAAGAGCAGGCTGGCTGAGTTTTCAGAAGCACGGTTCCAGGTTGTGATCCCTTGCCAACCAAACGTCTATTAAGAAGCGCAGAATCACACTTTGACGGGAATGCACAAAAACATTCCTCCTTGGGATAAGGATCAGATTAAAAATATGTCCTCCATTGTCGAAGAGGGAAACAACAATACAAATTGCTCTACCGCAGCCTCAAGTTAAGTATGGATGAGCGTTACAGGAAGGAATCAACTTTCTGACAACATTTCTGCAATTCATGGCTTAAAGGCCTATCCACTTCATTTTCTTTAAAACAGGTTCCAGCTCAATCCTAGACCACAACAAGAGCAGGAAAAAAAACAGTGCATGAGTGCTCCACTCTAATAGATGGGGAGAAGATGGGAACTTGTGGCTAGAAGTCATTTCAAGGGCTGGCTCCAGGTTTGAGGATGCCATGAGCCCCGTTAGGATGTCATAGAAGGGTTGGGCAGATCCCAAGCAGAAGGGTGAATAGATAAGGGAGCTGGAGTTAGATGACCCAGAGGATGATCTGAGATGGATGGGGGAGGTTAATTAGTGCCTCAAGAAATGCCAGCTCAGACCTTTTCACATGCTGAATTTCTCAGGTAGACTTGGGAGGGAACAAAGGCTTGATTACCTATTTCCTCCCAAGGTAAGGGGAAGTGACACAGAGAAGCCTGGCAGGACAGTTACTCTATGGTTTTAACCCCTTCCTATATTAATTAGAAACAAGCATGTTGGTTATTTGAGGCTGGTTATCCCACAAGAAGTGCCAGTTTCAATGGATAATTGTGTTTCAGTTTGCATATTGCAGGCATGACCAACAGGTAGATCGTGATCTACTGGTAGATCACTGGACGTCTGTGGTAGATCACTGGTAGATCACCAGCTCCCCCCAAAGAAGCTCAGCAACTTTGGCTCCCCTAAAAAAGCTATACATCTTTGCCCTCCTAAAAAAAAGAAGCTCAACTTTGACCCGAACCCCCCAAAACATGGATGGCTTTCCTTCCTTAAGAAAGCTGAACAACCTCGACCTGAACCCCTCAAAAGGGGGTAGATCACTGCCAGTTTTGAACTCTGTGAGTAGATCACAGTCTCTTGGAAGTTGACTAGCCCTGGCATATTGGTTTGAAAAGTGCAAACTACCTACGTTCTCATTAAAAGGCAAACAGAAATCAAATTTCTGCCTCATTCCTACTTCTGCTTTACTGCTCCCAGTCAGGTGTTGGCTGACACTTCTCCTCTGCCAAAGCTCTTGCCATAGTTTACATCCTATAAAAAGGAAAGCAGTTAAAGAAACCATTTAAAACTACTAAAACAATAAAATCCATTTAAACAAGTCACAGCTAGCAATTAAGACCAGCCAGCCCATAAAACCTTTTAAAGAATACAAATGACCTAACTTCATTCTAGCAAGCCAAAGGTCTTCTTCAAGAGGAGGGGTTTGCTTGGCTAATCTTCTAGCTAAAGGCTGTTGTTTTTTTGGAAGAAGAAGAAGAGGAAGAAGAAGAAGAAGAAGAAGAAGAAGAAGAAGAAGAAGAAGAAGAAGAAGAAGAAGAAGAAGAAGAAGAAGAAGAGCAGGCCAGCTCAAGCTCCCTGGGGAGGAAGTTTTAGAACCTGCCAAAGCAAACTGTGCTAATGGGCAGTGACTTTTACCTTATGTTAGGCAAGGGGGGAATTTGTGCTTGGATTCTGGTCCTACATTGAGAGGCCCAGCCGGTGATGCAGTTAGGCCATTGTAGACTCTGGAGGTGTAGTGATTTACTTATACAGTCGTACCTCGGGTTACGTACGCTCCGGGTTGCGTATTTTTCGGGTTACAAACTCCGCTAACCCAGAAGCGCAACCCGACGTGTGTGTGATTTGCGCATGCGCAGAGCGTTTTTTCGGTTTTTCCGGTCTGTGCATGTGCAGAACGAATTGTTCAGGTTACGTCCTTTTCGGGTTACGTACTGTAACCCAGAAAGGATTAAGTACGTAACCCAGGGTACCACTGTACAGTGGTACCTTGATTCTCAAATGCCTTGGCACTCAAATGCCTTGGTTCCCAAACTCTGAAAACCCAAAAGTAAGTGTTCTGATTTTCAAATGTTTTTTCAGAAGCCGAAACTCTGATGTGACTGTCAGCTATTGTTTCCACCTGCACCAATCAGAAGCTGCGCCTTGGTTTTCGGACATTTCAGAAGTCAAACAGACTTCCGGAACAGATTAAGTTTGGTGCTTTTGTTTTTGCTATTTATTTTGTGTTTTTGTTTTTGAGGCTTTTTCGGGTTAATTTGTTCTTGTGACTGTGTGGAACCCAGGTCAGCTACTGGCTGATTGTGTCACTGCGGAAATGGATAAAAGCCCCTCAACCAAACAATGACTACCATCAGTGCAGGTAAGAAAAAAAATTAATTTTAATTTTTATCATCTACAATACTGTCTTATTTATTCTATAGTACAGTACATTGATTATTGCTTTCATTTTATGGATCAATGGTCTCGTTATCGATAGTAAAATTCATGTTAAATTGCTAAAACAAAACAAAAAATAAAAAAATCCTTCCAGTAGCACCTTAGAGACCAACTAAGTTTGTTCTTGGTATGAGCTTTTGTGTGCATGCACACTTCTTCACGAAAGCTCATACCAAGAACAAACTTAGTTGTTTATTTTTTTTTCGTTTTGACTATGGCAGACCAACACGGCTACCTACCTGTAAATGTAAAATTGCTGTTTTAGTGGTTGTTTTTAAAAGATTAATCCATTTTGCATTGCTTTCTATGGGAAAGCGCACCTTGGTTTTGGAAAGCTTTGGTTTTGGAATGGACTTCCGGAACCGGTTAAGTTTGAGAACCAAGGCACCACTGTATTAGATGATACTATTGCGTATATTACGTGGCACTGTGTATTATTTCACTTGCTTCAAAATGTGGAAAGCCAACCCTATTGCGTGGGGTGAGGATCCCTCCTGCTCACCCTGGACTCCTGCTCCCCCAAGTCTTGCATTAATGGCACCACTAGGCAGGGCCGGCCCATACATGAGGCAAAGCGAGGCAACCGCCTCGGGCTGCAGGATCCAAAGGGGCAGCAGAACCAGTCTCCAAATAAAGCATCGCCTGCTGACAACAACAACTGCAACACACTCCTTGGAGCCTGCATCTGCCACCACCTTGGCAGTCTCCCCCCCCCCCCAATGCCACCTCTATGTTGGCCTCGTGGTGCATAGGAGAGGCTGCCGGTCTCCTCCCAGCCCATTTTGGGCCCTGAGATCTTGTGCAATTTCACGCCAAGTTCTCACCCTGAAAAGAGGAATTTTGGAGAGGGCCTGTGATCTCACATGGTGCCCTAAAACATGTGGTTTTTGGTGCCGTGAGAGCAGGGCTGTCTTAAGTAAATCCGGCACCCTGGTGCGAAGATCCCTCCAGCGCCCCTCGTGCTCCGCCAGGCAGGGCCAGGCGCAGCGGGCAGCCGGAGGGCATGGAGGGACGGGTGGGGACATTGCCAGCTGTGCTCCACCTCCGCCTCCGCCTGCTTGGCCAAAGCGGCGGCGCGGCACTGCCGTATAGGAAGCCCTGGCTGCAGCGCTGATGGGAAGCTCACCGACAGCCTCCGCGCGTCCTCAGCCCGAGAAGAGGTGGGCGAGAGCGGCGCTGCCGGTGGGGCTGGAGGCGCCCTCCTCCGGCTGTGGCACCTTGCGCCAGTAGCCTCAATGGCTAAGACATCCCTGCATGAGAGCACAGCCCCACCCCAAAGTGTGTCCTTTTGGCTCCGTGAGCTTGCGTAGGTCACATGATGAGGACCAACAGGAAGTCGCACATCCTGGTTTGGGGACTCAACATCCTGGTTTGGGGACTCAACATGAGGATTTTATTTATTTTTTATTTTACAGCTATGTAGGTGTGGCAGGTAAAGGTAAAGGTAAAGGGACCCCTGAGCATTAGGTCCAGTTGTGGACGACTCTGGGGTTGTGGCGCTCATCTCGCTTTACTGGCTGAGGGAGCCGGCATACAGCTTCCAGGTCATGTGGCCAGCATGACTAAGCCGCTTCTGGCAAACCAGAGCAGCGCACGGAAACGCCGTTTACCTTCCCGCTGGAGCTGTACCTATTTATCTACTTGCACTTTTGAACTGCTAGGTGGGCAGGAGCAGCGACTGAGCAATGGGAGCTCACCCCATCACGGGGATTTGAACCGCCGACCTTCTGATCGGCAAGCCCTAGGCTCTGTGGTTTAACCCACAGTGCCACCCCCGTCCCTAGGTGTGGCAGGTATAGGAGAGCAAAAAGTTGGCAGCTCAATTAAGTAGGTAGGAGCCTGCCCTGGTTTCCCTTCTGAGTCTCCAGCTGTCCCTGCCACAGCTTCCCCTCAGCCTCCTTGCCTGGGGCTCTTTCCTCCCTCCTCTCTCCCACTAGACAGTCATATAGAGTAAGCCCTTTTGAACACAGGGGAACTACAGTGGTACCTCGAGTTACAAACGCCTCAGGTTACAAACGCTTCAGGTTACAAACTCCGCTAACCTGGAAGAGTTACCTCAGGTTGAGAACTTTGCCCCAGGATGAGAACAGAAACCGTGTGCCGGCAGCACAGTGGCAGCAACAGGCCCCATTGCGAAAGCACGCCTCTAGTTAAGAACAGTTTCAGGTTAAGAACGGACCTCCGGGACGAATTAAGTTCGTAACTAGAGGTGCCACTGTAATCCCACCTAGGATCACACTGCAATTGTGTGAGCCTCTGCATGTTCTCTCGGACATAAGGCCCACTCAGTTCAGTGCAGCTTTTTGCCTCCTAACTGTGCCCAGGATTGGAGCCTTGGGCTTCACTTGCCAGTAAAACAAAGTTTAGCATTATAAAATAGAAGAATGCTATGGATCGGAGGTGGAGATTAGTCACAAGCAGGAAAGGACATGCCGGTGGATTTTATTATATATATGAAAGAGAGAGAGAGAGAGAGAGAGAGAGAGAGAGAGAGAGATGCATTGACTATCTGCAGCAATTTAGTACTTGGTTGATTAATTTCCTGGTTAATGAGTTAAAAGCAGCCCACTTTAATCCGCTAAAAATGTAATTGTTCAGCAGTCCCAATTTCAATATGATTTACACCCTTTGCGATACATATTTGAACTTTAATGCATTTGGATAAAGTTCCTGTTCATTTCCGAAAAGCCACATTAAATTATCTTTATGGGCCTGCTACTTCTCTGTTTTAGTACTCATAGAGCCTACTCCTGTGTGTGGATACTGGGAAGTGAATTCACCAAACTGGATGAGCCCCAAGCTATCAAATCAATGACTTGCTCTTCCATTCCTTATTTCAACGGGGCTGACAGATTGCTGAAACTTTATGCTGCAGGGCCGCACCATGACCACCACCAATTTGCCTATTTAATATGATCTCCTAGGAAGTTCTCAATGATGATGATGATGATGATAATGTAATAATAATTTATTATTTATATTCCACCCATCTGGCTGGGTTTTCCCAACCACCCTGGGTGGATCCCAACACAATATTAAACAAAATAAAACTTCAAACATTAAAAACTTTCCTAAGCAGGGCTGCCTTCAGGTGTCTTCTAAAAGTCAGATAGTTGTTTATTTCCTTGACATCTGGTCGGAGGGCGTTCCACAGGGCGGGCGCCACTACCAAGAAGGCCATCTGCCTGGTTCCCTGTAGCCTCACTTCTCGCAGTGAGGGAACCACCAGAAGGCCCTCAGAGCTGGCCCTCAGTGTCTGGGCTGAACGATGGGGGTGGAGATGCTCCTTCAGGTATACAGGACCGAGGCCATTTAGGGCTTTAAAGGTCATCACCAACACCTCATTGCAATAGGATTAGAAGGTGGAACCCTCATTCTTGTGCAAAAGCCATTCATTTCTATGGGCCTTGAGCTGACATTTGGATTTCCCACAAAATACCTTTCAAAAACCTTGTTCCTGATTGCCACCCCCTACCTCTACCCATTCTCCAAGGACTGTTGCCAGAGCAACATTCAAGAACCACAAACCATCCCATTGATTGGAGGTAACTGCAGAAGGGCACTTAGCTGAGCTTAGACTCTAGACAGTGCCCAGCAGAAGGCATGCAGGGTGTACATCGTACCCCTGCCCAGGGTCAAAAAGGGGGCGCATGGGAGCCAAAGAAGGGGAGCATTTATTGTGTGAAGACCAGTGTTAAGTCGTGAGTGCAGTGTCTATACGATTTCAGCTCTTCGTGTAATCAGCTCTGGGTAGTGATTCAGCATGCTAGCAAGGATATGCTAGGAGTCAAGTCTAACAAGAACAATCTCCTTTATTGCAGTAGGAACTTGACTGACTGGAGGGAAAGGGCGAGCTCCTTTTATACTCTCAGGAACAGGAGTTGGGGAAAGGATACATTTAGATTTTGGTGGGACCCAATCAGAGTAAGGATCCAAATTGTGCCAACAAGTTAACCAATAGCAACCGTCATCGCCCCCGTTTGAATCACCCTGGAGCGGGAAAGGTAGTTACAGAACTAGGAGTGAAACTCATGTATGAATATTAAACCAATACATAACAACTAGCATTTTACATTTTGTGTAAGCCTACACAAAACACTTCTTCCCCTCCTCTGCCGCCCACATTCTCCCAGGCAATCCAGAGAGGCAGTGCTGAAGTCCTGGCAAAAGACAGCACAAGGCAAGAAGGCAGGCTTGCTTGGAAAACAGAAAGAAACAGGGATACAGATGCATCTGGAAGTGAATTTGGAAGGGGAGAGGAGTCATCATAACGTAGGCCTTGATGCAGCACAACTGAGGTTCCATCTCGAAAGAAAATAGAAAAGGTCACAACCCTCTGCCTAAAGGTAAAGGTAAAGGACCCCTGGGTGGCTAAGTCTAGTCAAAGGTGACAATGGGGTTGCGGCGCTCATCTTGCTTTCAGACCGAGGGAGCAGGCGTTTGTCCACAGACAGCTTTCTGGGTCATGTGGCCAGCATGACTAAACCACTTCTGGCTCAACGAGACACCGTGATGGAAACCAGAGTGCATGGAAACACCGTTTACCTTCCCACCACAATGGTACCCATTTATCTACTTGCACTGGTGTGCTTTCGAACTGCTAGGTTGGCAGGAGCTGGGACAGAGCAATGGGATTTCACTCCATCACGGGGATTCGAAACGCCGACTTCCGATTGGCAAGCCCAAGAGGCACAGTGGTTTAGACCACAGCGCCACCCGCGTCCCTTTTCTCTGCCTAAAACATTCCCCAAAGGCACCTGCCATCAAGTTTTGCCCGAAAGCATATTGAACTTTCAAAGCACTAATTGAGAACTATGTGTGAGAGTTTTCTATTGCTTCCCAAGCCCATTATTTTGGCACAAGAAAGTCAAGACTAGCACTTCTATCGAGGCCTTCTCAGTAGTGGCACCCACCCTGTGGAATTTCCTCCCATCAGATATCAAGGAATTAAACAACCATTCAACTTTTAGAAGAGGCAGCCCTGTATAGGGAGGTTTTTAATGTTCGATGTTTTTGTATTTTTAATAATGTGTTAGGAGCTGCCCAGAGTGGCTGGGGCAACCCAGTCAGATGGACTTATTATTATTATTATTATTATTATTATTATTATTATTATTATTATTCTGCACTGATATCTGCTGAAGGCACTGGTATCTGCTGGTTTTGGAAAAGAAATGAAACATTTACCCTCCGTACCTGAAACAAATTTTGTAAATGCATAGTTAAAGCAATTAATCTATTGAACTTGTTAACAGAGTACAGATTTGGTGACTTGTTTCCAAATGTTTGTGTTAGTTTAAGAATACTATTAACAATTCCAGAAACAATAGCTTCTGGCGAGAGATCATTTAGCAAAAGTCAGCTACCGGTAATTAAGAATTATTTAAAGTCTATAATGTCTCAGAAACTTTTTGTGGATTTGTTCAGGCTAAGTATTGAATCAAACATTGCCAGAACAATTAATTTTCATGCTGTGATTCAAAATTTTACACCTAAAAGGCCAGAAAACCTCTTTAAAAATAAAAAGGCCCCCCCCCCATACTAAGGTCTTCTGGTGATCTGATCTGCATTGCAATATAAAATAATGTTCCGGTGTGAATTCTTTCTCCTTATCTGTATTGTGGCATAAACAGAGATGTTCAAATCAAATGTGCTTTCTTATCTCTGATCCTTTTCCATTTTATTTATATTTATCGCGGAACAGCATAAGGCCTCGAATGCAGAAAATTAACACAGCACTCCACCCCACTCCACCCCACCCCACCCCTCTCTCGTCTTCCATATCCCTTTGGTCTCCACTCAGCCATGAAGCTCACTGGGTGACCTTGGGCCAGTCACCATTTCTTGGCCTAACCTACCTCACAGGGTTGTTGTGAAGATTAAATGGGGGAGGGGGAGAACCATGTACACCACCTGGAGATCCTTGGAAGATAAAGGTGGTATATAAATGTTAATAATAAGTAACAATAACAAATAACAACACAGGGATCAAACCTGCAACCTTGGCATTATCAGCACCATGCTCTAACCAACTGAGCTATCCAGGCTGTTAATTGTCATCACCATCAGGGCACCCTTTAACATTATTCTCCTTCACAACTTAACGCCACCCATGTGGGATGACTTTTAAAAACAGTATTAATTCTTTCAGATTCAGTATTCCAGGGAGTGAGCGATGCTATCTTGCACCCACGTCTAGCAATGTTAGAACCTTTCAATCTGGTGTGGATTGCAAGATGATGATGATGATGATTACTATTATTATTATTATTTTAAATATTTGCCAGCAGTTGGCATCCCGATCCCCTTCACTTTGTACAGGGTAAATGGGGTAGAACGCTTTCCCATCCTCCCCACCCCCACCCCCCCCCCGCAGCCCAAGCCCTACGCTAAGTCTGATTTCCATTACTGTCAAAGAACCCTGCTCTGGTTTCCATTACATCCCTTGATTCTCAACCCTATAATTTCTCCTAATGTCGTCCCGCCACCTCCCATTTCACTTGTTAATCTTCTTTTGGTTAAAGGTTTCCTATCTCCCTTTCTCTCCGCACAAAGTGTCCTTTCAACGGGACGTCTCGCTCTGAAGAATGACAGGCCAAGGGGGCAAAGCGACGTAATGCGGCTTTGATTTCTTACAAGGAACCGGCGCGACCAAACAAAACAATGTCCGCGAAACGTGATCCGTTAACGAGAGAGAGAGAGAGAGAGAGAGAGAGAGAGAGAGAGAGAGAGAGAGAGAGAGCCCTGAATCAGAGAAAGATGTAAAAAGAAAAATGGATGCGCTTGCGGGATGCTCTTTGTGCTAGTGGCAGGGAGGGGAGTGTCATCGAAAGAAATTCAGATTACGCACTGAAGGATAAACAACCGCACGTTCAGAGAGGGTATTAGAGAAAGATCAAGCTCCTTGTGGAGACTATAATAAGGCACATAAATATGTCTGCAACGGCTTGTGGATTGCATTATCAATATTTTTCTGCTTAAAATATTGATTGATTCCACATGCAAAGGGCCCGGCAGGCTTTCTTCTCACCGGCCGGGGTTTTAGGAGCCGATTGATCCGCTTATGTTGTTGATAGAACAGGATTTCAGTTGTTCAAAGGAAATGAACTTCAAACACCGGGTTGCTGTGGATATCGAGGAAAGAGAAGACGAGAGGTTGGCGCAAGCAGCCTCGCGTTAGCATTTACAGGGCAGTATTCGGGAGGGGGGGTGTGCCTTGCTCTCAGTGCTGGATTTCCTAAATAGTAAAAGGGAGGGGGGAGTGGTGCCAAGGATCGTAGAATTGTAGAGTTGGCTGCAGAGAGATGCTTGGAATGTATTTATTAATTGAAATACGTATAAATCCACACTTTTGTAAAACTATATCAAGGTGGTATGCAGCATACAAAATACAGTCGTACCTTGGAAGTCTAACGGAATCCGTTTCTGGAAGTCCATTCGACTTCCAAAACGTTCGGAAACCCAAGCGCCGGCTTCTGATTGGCTTTCAGGAAGCTCCTGCAGCGAATCAGAAGCTGCAGAAGCCGTGCCGGACGTTCTGCTTCTGAAAATCGTTCGAAAACCGGAACGCTCACTTCTGGGTATCGATCGCTCGGGAGCCGATTTGTTCGGGAGCCAAGGAGTTCGAGATCCAAGGTATGACTGTACCAGAAAATCGGTAGAAGCATCCATAAAAATGTAATTAAAAACATCAACGAAACATCAGAAAATAAATACTGATTGGTTAGAAAGAGACATGCCTATTGAGGAGGCCTGTCCAATCAGTGCGGTTTTCGGAACATGTCTAAAAGAATACAGGGATGGTTCTAGTGGAAGAGGGTTCCACAGGGCAGAGCCGGCCACACTGAAGTCCCTAGGGTTACAACAACCATACCTCAGGGCCATGGGAGAGTTACATTTAAAGGAGAATCTACCAAATGTGCATTTTCTGGAACAATAAGTGAGCCGCCCTTCGAAATTTGCACGTATCCAAATTTTGTGATGCTGTTCTCCAACCAAATAACGTTTGCGGAAATGAATATTTTTAAGGGATAGCGCACATGAAAATGAATATACTAGTGAAAGGGTGTTGGGAATTGTAGCTCTGTTAGGGTTAAACTACAGTTCCCGTGATTCTTTCTTGGGGGGGAGGAGGAATGAGTTTTCAACATGTAGTGTTTATGCAGCCATGCAGGAGGAGGAGAAGCAAAAGCAGCGGCACAGTTACTGGCCAATCGGTACTGCTTTTGAAAATTCCTTCCTGACTACCCCCAATATGGGGTACAGCCCAAAAGGAGGGTATGAACCTTAGCCCAAATCCATTGTCTTGAGCCTTAATCTGTGCCTTTTACTTGTCCAGCAATCTGTGTAGGCAGAGGTTTTGCCGGGCCCCGAACTGATTTCCCATCTGTTCCTGAAGGTGGTTGCAAAATCTCTAGGATCAATCAGAGAGCCCTGCTCCCAAGTGCTCCTCGGGATGCCTGCCAGGAAATGGCTCGGATTCCTGTTTGCGAATGGGAATCCCATCCCTGAACTCGTTAACTCCAGGCGTCGTTAAATCACAGGCCACCGTCCTTCCTTTGGACAGCTGGGTCGATTGACGTGCTCACCTCCCGCTGCTGGGGCACCCGCAGAAACTGCTGGTGTCTGGATAGGCAAGATTCATTGACACAGCCACTCGGCTGTTTGCTTGTCATCCTGCATTTTGGGTCAATGGCCTTTCGAGATTCCTTGTCCTTAAATCAGGTTTATTTCCCTTCCTTCACTTAAAAAAAGGCCTCTGTGGCATGGGAGGGTGGAAATGTGGGGATCTGGGGGAAGAAAGGAGGCACTGTTGGACGGGAACGGGTCAGGTCAACATGTGGGGCACAGCCCTACGATGTCAAGGGACTGTCCAGATCCCAGGTGTTCCCCAGGCCTGAAGTTCAGCGATGGCTGCTCAAGACCATCCCATAAAGCAGCCACTTCCTTTGCTTTTGACAAGGGAGCGTGCTTAGGTGGACACAGAAGGAGATCTGCTGAGCTGCACCTTTCATCCTTTTGTGTCTGCTTAAGTTATGAACCCCATCACCTCCTGGCAAATAGAAGGGGAAGAAATGGAGGCAGTGAGAGATTTCACTTTCTTGGGTTCCATGATCACTGCAGATGGTGACAGCAGTCACGAAATTAGAAGACGCCTGCTTCTTGGGAGAAAAGCAATGACAAACCTAGACAGCACCTTAAAAAGCAAAGACATCACCTTGCCGACAAAGGTCCGTATAGTTAAAGCTATGGTTTTCCCAGTAGTAATGTACGGAAGTGAGAGCTGGACCATAAAGAAGGCTGGTCGCCGAAGAATTGATGCTTTTGAATTATGGTGCTGGAGGAGAAGAGTCCCATGGACTGCAAGAAGATCAAACCTATCCATTCTTAAGGAAATCAGCCCTAAGTGCTCACTGGAAGGACAGATCCTGAAGCTGAGGCTCCAATACTTTGGCCACCTCATGAGAAGAGAAGACTCCCTGGAAAAGACCCTGATGTTGGGAAAGATGGAGGGCACAAGGAGAAGGGGACGACAGAGGATGAGATGGTTGGACAGTGTTCTCGAAGCTACTAACATGAGTTTGGCCAAACTGCGGGAGGCAGTGGAGGATAGGCGTGCTTGGCGTGCTCTGGTCCATGGGGTCACGAAGAGTCGGACACGACTGAACGACTGAACAACAACAACAAGTTATGAGCATCATCGGAATCCCCCTGGACTCCTCCAGGTCTTCATTTGAGCCAGGGCTGGTTGGTGGTACGGTTAGGTAATTTTAGACACTGGACATTAGGATGCTATGGCAGCCCACTTGACAGCCTGAGGGCCTCTCTCCCCCCTTTTCAGAGGGTATTGTCTATTACTTCACAAGGTAAACCAACTCTGATGCCCTTAGTGGCCCTCCTAGTCATTCTGTTATGTGGTGACCTGAACCTCTACCCTAAAGTCCTGCCCTGAGAGTACCACTGGTCCTCGTCTTGGATCAATAAACTGCTTGGTTTGGTTATGGATTTGTTGCAATTACACAATCAAGAGCTATACAATCCATACAATAAATGAATTTTAAAATGCATGTAAAAATTATGAAACATTTGCTGAGTTTTATTGGGTGGCGGGGGGGGGGGGGGACGATGACGACTGTGCAACGGAAACAGCTGAATCCCAAACTGAATCAGGCCAATTCAGAGGGATCAGGAGTCAGGTGGAAACAGCCTATGATTGCCCCAGATCTGATCAGGCTGCCTGTCAGGGGCCAGAGACTGTCAAAGAGGAGAGGATAGTCAGGTGGGAAGGAGAAGTTGCAGGTCGTTGTCTGATCTTCAAGCGCCTTCCATCCTATGGTCCCTTTAAAAAGTCCTGAGGAGCTGGAAACTGGTATTATAATTTCCCACAGTGCCTCAATGCATTATGGGAGATTAAAATGGCTCCCAGCCACCCAGTAATCATTCAAAGCAGTGCCCACTTCCAGGGCCCATCGAGGTAGCAGGGAGCCCCCTGGAGGGCACTTTGCTGTGGTTTCCAGCCCTCCAAAAAACCCACCCCTGGAGTCTGCTGTTTGGGAACCAATTAGAGAGCGCCTTAAGGACCTCACAGTCTCAACATAATGTGCCCCACACTGAGAAATGAGCAGCTCTCTCCTGTACCAGTTGCCTACCCTGGACGTCCTTCAGAGGCAGCCCTTGAAAAGCGCTTTGGACAAGTCGAGGAGTCGCAAAGGTGTGAATGATTCTTGCCAGGCCCAGCTTGGTAGGAAAGAAATTTCAGGCTTGATGGATCAAGGAACGAGCTCCCAGCTATTAAAGAAAAGAAAAGTGGGGAGGGGGGAGGAACAGGCCAGTTGGTTTGTATTTTCGCCTTCCCCTCCAGAGTCTCGCGTCAGGGGGTTTGGAAAGCATCTTCCGCCATGGCATATGAGCCCTCGTAATTTTCTCCCAAGCAATTAAGTGCTTGTAATAAAGTTTATCATATTACCTTCTCATTACAATCCTATGACATTTCTGACGAGAGCCTTAATATCCCTCAACCGATGGCTGAGTGCTTTCCCAGCCATTTTCAAATTAATTCAAACTCTAAATATTTAATTATCTTGCTGACTTTCCAACCAGGAAACAAAAAACAAAAAACCAACAACCTCGAATGAGTCGAGGTGCAACTCAGTTTTCAGGCATCACTGTGAGGCTGCCTGTTGACAACAGGGGGATGCTGCTAGTGGAGCCTATTGTTTAATTATGGGTTTATCAGACCTTTCTATTGCTAGACAAGGAAAAATACGTATAGAAAAAGGAGAATTCTCTGGATGCCAAAATCAAGGTTTGGGGCAAGTTCTCTCTAGTGAGAGAACACCAGCAGAGATTCCGAATTACAAAATATGCAGCAAAATAAAGCATGGAAATATTGGCTGCTGAACCTTGAAAATATACCCTTTTGAATTCCAAAAAATCCTCTCTTCCCCCAGCATAGGAAAAGACCACACATTTGATAAGTTAAAATGTGATTTACTTACAAATATTTCAAAGGTCAGGTTTGTGTGCTTTTCCATAAAGCAGTCAGAAAACACAGGCAGTACAACTTGGCTTAGTTACAGTGGTGAAAGTTCCTAAATTATTGGTACAGGAACACAAGTAAGGCTTCAGTTACAGGTGGGTAGCCGTGTTGGTCTGCCATAGTCGAAACAAAATAGAAAATTCTTTCCAGTAGCACCTTAGAGACCAACTGAGTTTGTTCTTGGTATGAGCTTTCGTGTGCATGCACACTTCTTCAGATACAAGTAAGGCTTGTTAGAGCCATGCGGTCTGAGCTTGGAGCAACCAGCTCAGAGCTCCTTACATGCTGAGTTTCTCAGACAGACTGAGCTACAATAATAGGCTTTAATAATAGGCGAGAGCCAGTGTGGTGTAGTGGTTAAGAGCAGTGGACTCGTAATCTGGTGAACCAGGTTCGATTCCCTGCTCCTCCACATGCAGCTGCTGGGTGACCTTGGGCTAGTCACACTTCTTTGAAGTCTCTCAGCCTCAATCACCTCACAGAGTGTTTGTTGTGGGGAAGGAAGGGAAAAGGAGATTGTTAGCCGCTTTGAGACTCCTCAGGGTAGTGATAAAGCGGGATATCAAATCCAAACTCTTCTTATTACCTTCAATGGAAGGTAAGGGGGAGTGACCTAGCTAAACCTGGCAAGACAGCTTATGGCATGAACCCTTTCAGGCATTAGTTAGATTTAAACATGTTGGCTATACAAGGTTGGTTATCCCACGCTTTCCTCCAAGCAGCTCAAGGCAGCATACACACTTCTCCCCTACCCCATTCTATCCTCACAACAACCCTGTGAGGTAGGTTAAGCTGAGATAATAATAATAATAATTTATTATTTGTACCCCGCCCATCTGGCTGGGTCTCCCCAGCCACTCTGGGTGGCTTCCACCAAACATTAAAATACATTTAAAATATCACAGTTTAAAAACTTCCCTAAACAGGGCTGCCTTCAGGTATTTTCTGAATGTCAGGTAGTTGTTTATTCCCTTGACTTCTGATGGGAGGGCGTTCCACAGGGCAGGCGCCACTACCAAGAAGGCCCTCTGCCTGGTTCCCTGTAGTTTTGCTTCTCGCAGTGAGGGAACCGACAGAAGGCCCTCGGCGCTGGATCTCAGTGTCCGGGCTGATTGATGGGGGTGGAGACGCTCCTTCAGGTATACAGGACCGAGGCCGTTTAGGGCTTTAAAGGTCAGCACCAACACTTTGAATTGTGCTCGGAAACGTACTGGGAGTCAGCGTAGATCTCTCAGGACCGGTGTTATGTGGTCCCGGTGGCCACTCCCAGTCACCAGTCTAGCTGCCGCATTCTGGATTAATTGCAGTTTCTGGGTCCACCCAGTGAAAAGTGCCCTATCTGTCTTTACATGGAAGGAAGTTCCGCTGAATTCAATAGGGCCTCTTCCAAACCCCTATTGAAACAGGGTATGTTAACAAACAGTGATGGTCAGTGAGATGGTTTGGCATTTAGTATCACAAGCTGCTGCCACCACCATAGTGAGAGGCAAGGTTGGGGAAGCACAGCCTTAAAGGGAAGGCTGCATGTGGTGCTGATTGGCTAGCCACTCCCACTGACATCAGCAGCCCATACCCAATCAGCAATGGACTGAGCCACTTGCTGCCTCTAGAAATATTTAGGAAAGGTTTCGCCCTTCTCATCACTGAGTGAGCTGCAGCAGTGATGGAGTGATTCCCGCCAGCCAGAGAGCTACTTTGTGGGCTGCTAGTGGTAGTAAACAAACTGTAAGAACTTCCTTATTTAATAAAGTAAATACTAAACAGAATGAACAATATATCCAGCTGCAATTTCAGCTGCTCTCGGCATTATTGACTACCTGGGTAGGCCAGGGATGAGGAACCCGTGGCCCTCGCAGGTAAGTAGCTAAGGTGGTGTCTTCTAGGTGTTATTGGACTACATTTACCATCATCCCTACCTATTGGTCATGTTGGCTGAGGCTGATGGGAAATGGAGTCCAACAACTTCTGTATGGCTCCATGTTTGTTACCTCTCCCTCCTTCCCCCCTCCATGTTACTGCTGAAGTAACCTGAACTGGACAATCTTAAAGAGGATTATCAAATTTGCCTAGGAGGATTAAAGATAATCCATGATGTTTGGTAGGTGACAAGTCTGCGTAGAGAATAATTTCCGCTTCTTAACCCTGTGGAAAGAGGGGGTGCATCTGCTACTCGGGTGTGGCTGTGTGGATTTGGAGACACCTCTGACAGCATATTTTTGTTACATGAGCCATGGTGTGTCCTATATCTTCACACGCAGAGATGGGCCATTGGCACTTTTGAGCAGCCCGGGAAGGTGGATATAAAAAGAGAGAAATGGGAGAAATATCCAATCTTATGTCTGGGAGACAGAACCATCTTTTTGAAACGGGATGCGTAGATAATCCTACGTAAGGTTCTAGACCTGGGATGTTGGATTTTTAAAGAGACAGGCGTTTTACTCTCCGGGCTTTCTCCACACAGAACTCCCCTGGGGTTGCTTTTTAGCAAGGTTACTTTAGAGTACAATTGCATCAACCTTTGCTTGGTTACCTGAACACAGATGTACAGTATTTCAAAACCCTACTCTCAAAATCAGCGGTAGAGCCTTTGCAAAGAAGGAAGGAAGGAAGGAAAGAAAGAAAGAAAGAAAACCTAGCCCCAGACATTAAAACAAGCCTTTGCAAAGGAAAGAAATGAGACTATTATGACGATTGTTATTTTGCCTGCGCTATCACCACCCCAGCCCTCCCTGCTCCTTTCTGGAGAAATTACCTTGAAACCAAATTACCGGCTCTTAAAATTTGGGTGTACATCCTTTGCTCCAAAAAGCCGAACCCAAACATTAAAAACAGCCTCTCCAAAGGAAGGAAAGGAGATTATGGTGAAGATTATTATTATTATTACACACACACACACAGCCTTCCCTGCTGCTTTCTGGAGAAATTACCTTGAAGCCGAATTGCTTCCATGCATGATGGAATTGATTTTATTTTGTGCACACTCGACACTGTTGCCGTTTTCATGGAAATCTGATGATTTGTAACCCTAGCCCTTTCTTCCTTTCCCTCCATCAAGCCGGCGCTCTCCTCGCCCTTCCTCCTGTCCATCTGTCCAGGCGCATTTGCCTTCCTCCCCTTCACACGTCCCCCTTCATCAGCTTGGCAGCACTAAAGCTCCAATCAATAGGAATAGATTGATTCCCCATTGGAACACAGATGCCCCTGAGCGAAACACCTTGTTCTTTTCCCATCAGCCCTGGCTGTGGCCTTTGAAACAGCACTGCCTCTGACATGCTACATGTGGCAGATTCAGTTACAAAAGCTCCCCCGCCCCCCAGGCTGTGTTTCTTGGCACTGATGAAGCATTTGCTCCCCTCAAGACACCGTGAAGGAGGGGTGGGAGGAAACTGAGCAAGACAGGGAAACAGCCCAAGTTGCCACTCAGAAATGCTGTCCCCATGTCAACCGCCCCATTCAACTTAGCAGCACCCTCTGCTTCCAGTCTCCACTCCCCTTCGTCTTCTTGGACAGTGCGTTGAGGTACCTCGAAAGGATGGGGTCACCGTCAATCCCAGCTCTCTCAGGCTGAAGGAGTCTTTCATCTTTGGTGATCACTCGTAGCCGAGTAAGATTGTCTTCCATAAACACGGTTTTAACAGTGAGTCCGTAAGTGGCTGTGGAGGCCAATTCTGGATCCACATGTCCTTCCACAGTGGGGACATAGGTTTCCGGGGCGGGGGTTGATCAAGGTGAGGGTTTGCCAAGCGTGCCTTCCTCTTGGCACATTTCTCCCTTTCGTCCTGAGTTCAATTGTCTTCAAAACCCATGACACGTTTGGTAAAGGCTGTTCTCCAATTGGAGTGCTCGCAGGCCAGTGTTTCCCAGTTGGCAGTGTTTATACTATATTTTTAAAGATTTGCCTTGAGAGAGTCTTTAATCCTCTTTTGTTGACCACCAGCATTACGCTTTCCATTTTTAAGTTCGGAACAGAGTAGTTGCTTTGGAAGACGATCATCAGGCATCCGCACAACATGACCAGCCCAACGAAGTTGGTGTTGAAGAATCATTGCTTAGACACTGGTAATCTTTGCTTCTTCCAGTACACTGGCATTAGTTCGCCTGTCTTCCCAAGTGATGTGTAAAAATTTCCAGAGATACCTGTGATGGAATCTTTCAAGGAGTTGGAGAAGGAGTAGGCCTCTACTGGGATGGGTATCCACAAGTGCAAGGCAGATTGTGACAAAGGACTAGTTCTACCTTGCAAGTTCCCATCCACAGCTGCTCTGTCTCAGGTGGGGGGTCTCGGTCAGATGCAGCTCAACCCCAAATGACATGGGGAAAGTCCAGGCAAGTGTCAAGGTTCCAGCCAGGTAAGCAGAGGAAGGCAAGGTTGGTTTCCGGCAAGGCAAGGCAAAGCAGGGCAAAGTTCAGTTTCCTGCAGGGAAGTTCAATTTCTAGGTAGCACCCTGGATAGCTCCCTATGAAGCTCAGCCTAGAGATTTACTCAAGAATGCTCAAAACCTGCCTCAGCACATGTGGAGGTATGTGCCTGTAGAGGGGCAACCTCTCCAGCACTTAGGTGAGGTTTCTGGGTGTATCAGCACCAGCTTCCATGCTGTTAGGTACCATCTATAGATAAGGATTGAAGGCGAGTTCCCTTCTTTTGGCTGTGATGGATTTAAAGGGTGGTTTAGACCACAGTTTATGTAATGTATCATTTTTGTGAAATCGTTTTTATTTTATTTTTACAATACAATGTTATAAAAATTCGAATATATATCCCTATACAGAGATTCCTCTGAATCTCAGGACTTCCTCCCACTCCCTCCCTGGAGTCCCATTTTAAACATCTTCTTCCTAACTCTAAAAATTATATCAACCCATATTTTCCATGGGAATTGTTACACTACAAGTGAAAAGGTTTAGACCATTGGATAGGGTTTATTTTGTAACCTATGTCATGCTCCCATTGTTCTTTGACTGAGGTGAGGGGTTTGGGGGATTCTGAAGTAGTCTTTTGTATATCATGGATACCATCCCCTTGCCATGTCCCTCTGCTGTCAGGAGATGGTTTTTGAAGATGGTCAAAGGCCTGGTGGCTGTTGGTTTTACTACTGGGTTGTTTAAGAAGGCGTGCAGTTGGTTGTGTGTTAGCCAGGGCATTTGGGTGTCCCCTGGTTTGTCATGTATTTCTTGTGTTGGTATGGGTTTGTTATTTTTTGTAGAAGTCTATAAGGTGTATGATAGGGATGCGGGTGGCGCTGTGGGTTAAACCACAGAGCCTAGGGCTTGCCAATCGGAAGGTTGGCGGTTCGAATCCTGCCAACCTAGCAGTTCGAAAGCATGTCAAGTGCAAGTAGATAAATAGGTACTGCTCCGGCAGGAAGATAAATGGTGTTTCCATGCGCTGCTCTGGTTTGCCAGAAGCAGCTTAGTCATGCTGGCCACATGACCCAGAAGCTGTACGCCGGCTCCCTCGGCCAATAAATTGAGATGAGCACCGCAACCCCAGAGTCGTCCGCGACTGGACCTAATGGTCAGGGGTCCCTTTAGCTTTTATAAGGTGTATGTACTTTTGTAACCCGAGAAAATCTTTAATAAAAGCATTTTATAAAAAAAAGTTGCTTCAACAACAGACAATCCCAGCTAAGGCCTAAAGGGGACATA
The DNA here is from genome assembly GCF_009819535.1 of Lacerta agilis. Lineage (NCBI taxonomy): Eukaryota > Metazoa > Chordata > Lepidosauria > Squamata > Lacertidae > Lacerta > Lacerta agilis. Next base: position 32,568,447 of record NC_046325.1, on the reverse strand, counting down.
GCCAGGATAGGTCGCTCTGTTTCTTTTGGAGCGGACTCTTCCAGTTAAAGGGACCTTGCCTGCTTCAGCAACCATTGGCTCCGACAGCATGAGAGAGACCATCGTTCCCTCTGGGCTTCAGACCTCTGACTTAAAGGACAGCTGCGTGACCTCCTCAAGTCAGGAAGGGAATGGTGAGACAGGGTCAGCACTTGGGGCACTGACCTCTCCCACCCTCCGTACAAGTTCACAGCCTCACCCCGGGATCAAGACGAGTGTTGTGTGTGTGGAGATTTTAGCAAGAGATGTTGGAAAGAATGAAAGCAAAGAGAGGTCTGCTGGGTCAAACCAAAGGACCAATCAGATGCATTTTGGAAGGCCATAATCAGGGCCTCCCAATAAGGGATAGTCAGAGGTACACTGCCATTGAACATGGAGGAGGAGAAAGGCATATTTTGAAAAGACAGTTGTGCATTTTGTGAAGAAATACAGTAAATATGTATTCTTGAGAGAAAATGCATTAAATTGAAATACTATTTAGATGCACATTTTGGTGCTGATTTAAAATACTGCAAATCAGTGTGAAAATGGGACAGAACAGACTCAAGAGCAAAGGCGACACAGATCAGAAATAGACTCATACATCTGTCTCTAGAGCAGGGATGGAGAATCTGTGGCCCTCCAGATGTTTCTAGACTACAACTCCCATCATCCCTGACGATTGGTCATGCTGACTGGGGCTGATGGGAGTCAGGGTCCCACCACACCAGGTTCCTCACCCTTGTCCTCAAGTTAGGTGCTCTGCATTGTAAGATCTGACATTTAAAACACTTAGGAATTACTCAGGGTGTTGTGAAAGACTACAATAAACCAGCACAGTACATGACTGAGCATGATGACTTAGAGATAAGCCCCCTTGTGTGTCTTGGGGGTCTTATTCCCAGGAAAATGTGCATAAGATTGCAGCCTTCTTCCCCCCCCCCCAGCTCTGCATTGCTTTCTTCCCCCACCCCACCCCCACTTTCATCAGGCTGGATTTCCAGAAAACCCGCAAGATCCTCAACCCTATCCTTTCACTGAGATGGTGGTCAGAGCCTCAGAGAGATGGCAAGACCATCCTGAGCAGAGTTGGATGCATTATCATGGAGCGATGTGGTTCTGGTAAATGCATTTTCAATCCATCTCCTCGCAGCTGAGAAGACACTCTGATTAACGCTCAAAAGTGAAGTGTGCTTCAAGGTCAAAAGAATGAATGCGATCATGGGGAGGGAGGGGGGCCTCTTTCGGCTGCCGTGCGTCTGTTCATTAAGGTTCCCGGACAAGGGCATAAATTTTCAGAGCGCATCAGCTCTTTTCTAGGGAAAAGGTGCTGAAAACAGCAAAAGCTTTGCAGATCTCCTCGGAAGCTCCTGGGGTCTGTCGATTTTATGCCCGTTGCTCTGCATTTCAACACCAATCAATGTTTCTTGTGAACCGCTTACGCCAAGCGGCGTATAAAGTTTGGTGAAATAAAATAAGGAATCTGGCGTTGCAGAGTTAAGCGTTTAAAAGCAAATGTACAGTCTGGGTTTCTGGTTCCTCCGTTGGCCTAAAGGTTTTATTAACAGTGTATAGTTTTCTGTCCAGCAGGTGATGGTGGGGAAGAAAAAGGAGTTTGCCGTATGAAGCAGGTTGTTGTTGTTGTTTGTTGTTGTTATGTATTAAATGTGTATATCACCCTATACCCGCAGGTCTAAGGGTAGTTCACAACATAACATCACAATATAAAAACACAAAATACATAATAAAAACAAAAACAAGAAATACCCAATAATCTCTCCCCTCCCACAACACATTTTAAAGGGGCATTGGATGTCAATCAACCAAATGTTCCACTGAAGCCAAAAAGGCATCCATAAAGCCTGGAGATACAGTTGTACCTCGGAAGCTGAATGGAATCTGTTCCGGAAGTCCGTTTGACTTCCAAAAAGTTCGGAAGCCAAGACACAGCTTCCGATTGGCTGCAGGAAGCTCCCGCAGCCAATCGGAAGCTGCGGAAGCCCTGTCAGATGTTCAGCTTCCAAAGAACGTTCGCAAACCAGAACACTCCCTTCCGGGTTTGCGGCGTTCGGGAGCCAAAACGTCCAAGTGCCAAGACATTCAGCTTCCAAGGTACGACTGTCGTGGTTTTCCCAAGACCTCTAAGAAATCATTTCCTATATTTCAGGTGTTCTGAGCGCCAGGGTTAATGTAGTGGCATCATTCATGCGCAACAGGAAGATATCAACAAGCATGGGGAGACCTCAAGGTCTGCAGAAGTACAAAAAAATAGAAAAATAAATAAGGGGAAGGGTCCCCAAAACAGCCCAATGGGGACTGAGCATGCAAGATGGCCAATGGATGCTGAATGGCTGGGGGAGATGGATGGAAAATGGGTCAGGGGTTAAATGGAGTATTGGAAAGGAGGGAAAGGGCTGGCTGGCTGGCTGAAATACTGAACAGGAACGCTCTGCATTGATAGAAGCTGCAGTCTAGCAACACCTTGAGGGCCAAAGATTCCCCATCCCTGGGCATATGAAGCGGAGGGGGTGTAACAAGGCATCAATTTCCATTCCGACCCGTGTTTGTCCCACGCAGTGCTGCTTCCATTCCACTGCAGCTCGGCTCCCAACAAAAACGACGTTATTCGCCTCGCAGTTTGCTATGGCAGAAAGGGTCAGAATTAATTAGGTTATTAGTAAGTTATTCCACACAGTTCATTTCAAGGAAATGCAAACAGGTTGGGGGGGGGGGTACTGTCATCGTTTGCAGGCTAAAAAAAAGAACCCGCACCAAATCCCGATCATATTCCCTGGATTGATTTTTGTCCCGGATATGAGTCAAATGAGTGAACACATGGCATTTCTGCTCCCGTTTTTCCATTTCTGTTTGAATTCTCCAGCATCCCTAACGGAGCTTGCATGGCGCCAAACCCTTTCATTACAGGCATACCTTCCAAAGCTTCACAGATGAAAATGGGGACATGCTCATAACACTCCCATTCGCATACCGAGGACAACTTTCTGAAGCTCGCCAAGACACTTTGTGGAAGGCTTTTCATATCCTGCTGTATGCTGCATTCATTTAGTCTGCAATACTCCTCAGCTGTCTTAAAAGCCAGAAAAGGGCAATTGTTCTTTCGCTTAAAAAAAAAGTATACTAGAAAAACCTAATTGTCCTACAATATGTTATCAAGAGTTCGAAACACAGCTTGGCGGCTTCTGTGTGTGTGTGTGAGAGAGAGAGAGAGAGAGAAATGGCAGACTGAGGCCTCGCCATCGCTGCCCGTGCATTTATTTGCTTATTTTACTTGCTATTATTTGTACACCGCTCACTCACTAAGAACTTTCTTCGCTAAGCAGTCAATGGTCAAGTCACAGAAGGCAACATTAAAAAAACAACAGAACATTTAAAAGTGATTCAACAATCAAGTAAAGCAATAATGCAGAAACTGGACACGCTCTGGGAAAAGCTTGGTGAAATCAGAACATTTTAAAGCTGGTCTTTAAAGGATAATAATAATAAAGAAGAAGAAGAAGAAGAGTTTGGATTTGATATCCCGCTTTTCACTACCCGAAGGAGTCTCAAAGCGGCTTACATTCTCCTTTCCCTTCCTCCTCCACAACAAACACTCTGTGAGGTGAGTGGGGCTGAGAGACTCCAGAGAAGTGTGACTAGCCCAAGGTCACCCAGCAGCTGCATGTGGAGGAGTGGAGACACGAACCCGGTTCCCCAGATTACGAGTCTACCGCTCTTAACCACTACACCACACTGGCTCCCTAATTAATAATAATAATAATAATAATAATAATAATAATAATAATAATTTATTTATACTCCACCCACTCTGGGTGGCTTCCAGCAAAATATAAAAATACAATAATTCATCAAATATTAAAAGCTTCCCTAAACAGGGCTGCCTTCAGATGTCTTCTAAAAGTCAGTTGTTTATTTCTTTGACATCTGGTGGGAGGGCATTCCACAGGGCGGGCGCCACTACCGAGAAGGCCCTCTGCCTGGTTCCCTGTAACCTCACTTCTCGCAGTGAGGGAACTGCCAGAAGGCCCTCGGCACTGGACCTCAGTGTCCGGGCTGAACAATGGAGGTGGAGACGCTCCTTCAGGTATACTGGGCCGAGGCCGTTTAGGGCTTTAAAGGTCAGCACCAACACTTTGAATTGTTGGAGGGAGCTTGCTTAATATTCACGAGGAGGGAAGTCCATAAAATCGGTTGTGATTATAAGGGTTTTGTTTAGGCTCAACAAACCTTTAGAATCTACAAACCTTCTGTCATTCACCAAGGGGCTCTGGCGAGTCCTTTATTCCTCCGGGAGAAAGTTCAATACTCTTCTCATCAAAGGCCGCCCACACATATCATGAATCATGTTTGCCCCCTTTTAGTTACAGAACTCCTTGCCATTCCACTCCTTTGACCAGTTGCCTTGTTTATATATGGTGCACTGCAGCATCCTACTGTCGTTATCCTTTAAGGTCACTTGCTCTGAGTTGAATGCTGAGCCTTACTCTGCTTCCCCAGTTGCACCCCCCCCCCAGTACGCTGGCATTATTATTAATTAATTACTACATTTATATCCAACCTTTTTCTCTAAGGAGCTCAAGGTAGTTTACGTGGTTCTACCCCTCCTCATTTAATCTCCACAACAACCCTGTGAGGTAGGTAGCCTGAGAGACAGGGACTGGCCCAAGGTCACCCAGTGAGCTTCATGACTGGGTTGGGAGTTGAACCCTGGTCTCTCAGGTCCTAGTCTGGCACTCTAACCTCTTCACCACAGATCCAACCATATCACACCTAGGTTGCTGGAAAGATACCTTTCCATTCTTCTCGCTCTCCTGAAATATTGTCATTTTTAAACTGCCTGCCAACAACCTAAAGCAACTTTTTAAAGGCAGAGAAAGTAGCAAGGGGAGTTCTTCTTCTCCTCTTCCTCCTCCTCCTCCTCCTCCTCCTCCTCCTTCTCCTCCACTACCCAAAGAATAACCTGTCGTGGCCAGATCAGAGCCAGAAACTCAGTTTATTTGCTTTAGCGATTGAGGAGTGTGCTTGGAGAGCTGGAGATCCTAATAAAAATTCTTCATTAGCCGTGTGCTTACCTCAGGGGACCACTTGCAGTCCCTCAGAAGACGACGGGGAGATGATTTTATGAAGGGCTCCCTCCTCCCTTTGAGCAGGTGCTGAAGGCTTGAGAGAGGCCTTTATGAAGTGTGGATTTTGCAGTAACAATTGGTGCTTTGGAAACTCAGCACGCATCTCCCCCTTCCTCTCTCTCTTCCCAAGACCTTGGCTACAAAGCCACAGAAGATGGCTCTCTGTGCCGGAAGACAAGGTGAGGCATCTGCAGTGCCGGATTTATGTATAGGCTAAGTAGGCTGAAGCCTTGTTGTTGTTTGGGCGTTTAGTCGTGTCCGACTCTTCGTGACCCCATGGACCAGAGCACGCCAGCCAGGCTCTCCTGTCTTCCACTGCCTCCCGCAATTTGGTCAGACTCATGTTGGTAGCTTTGAGAACACTGCCCAACCATCTCGTCCTCTGTCATCCCCTTCTCCTTGTGCCCTCCATCTCTCCCAACATCAGGGTCTTAAGAATGGATAGATTTGATCATCTTGCAATCCATGGGACTCTCAAGAGTCTCCTCCAGCACCATAATTCAAAAGCATCTATTCTTCGGCGATCAGCCTTCTTTATGGTCCTGCTCTCACTTCCATACATCGCTACTGGGAAAACCATAGCTTTAACTATACGGACCTTTGTCGGCAAGGTGATGTCTCTGCTTTTTAAGATGCTGTCTAGGTTTGTCATTGCTTTTCTCCCAAGAAGCAGGCGTCTTCTAATTTTGTGGCTGCTGTCACCATCTGCAGTGATCATGGAGCCCAAGAAAGTGAAATCTCTCACTGCCTCCATTTCTTCCCCTTCTATTTGCCAGGAGGTGATGGGACCAGTGACCATGATCTTAGTTTTTTTGATGTTGAGCTTCAGAGCCTAGGCCCTATTCATACACAAATATTCCCTTAAGACAGTTAAGCAAAAGTCTTTCCCATTTCCTTCCTCCTTGCGGAGAAATATTTGAGGTCAATTTGGGAGAGTCAAAATGGTTTGGGAGAGTCAAAATGGCTTCAGGATTGCTCTCCTGTACTATTTCAGACACGTGGTTTATATACTTCTGTGTGTGCTTGCCTTGTACATTTACAAACGTTTATTTTATATTTGGGACCTTAGAATTCTTATAACCCTCCCTTCCCACAGATACATTTAAAAGCCTGTAGGATAATAATCAGCCCAAGGCCTGGTTGAAGAGGAACATTTGAAGATTCTTTTTTAAAGAAAAAAATGGAGGTTAAACAATATATTTGGCTGGGCTGGCTTAGAATAGTGTACATGTACACAAGCTTATAAAATTAACAGAAACCTGGGACTGTTGATAATGTGGTGACTGCCTTCACGACCACATGAGGTGCCAGGAGGGAGAAATGTCTGGGAAAAGGGGAGCCATTTCCCTCAGCAGAACTTGGGCTGCCCTCCTCTGATCAGGGCTGAAATCCGACCCCTGTCAGTGATTGATTTGATTCCGGGTTAAATGTTCTTTTTCAAAGACTTCTTGGCTTTAAAAGCGTTATGGCTCCCCGGCTAATAAAGGGAAGAAGGGTGGGGTGGGGGGAATAAAACTTGGGGCCATTCATGAAAAGGGGGGTGGTAGTGAGGGGGGGGGACTGCTCTTGGAGGACCCATTTTCTCTGGAACCCTTTTTCTGTGGCATGAATCACCGGATAGTATGAACTCAATTAGTTCAGACAGAAGGCTGGAGATAAATCACGGTCCCATTAGGGAAGCTCAAGAGGTTAATTTATGGCTTTCAAGGCAGGCTTGGCTGGCTCCTTGCATCCCCTACGCATTTTGCTTCTCAGAGATAGCTTCGTTTCTATTTTATCTAGGCTATTTTCTGCAAAGACGTTGGCCACGGCGGCGGGTCAACTCGCCATTAAGCGTTGGTGTGTTTACAGTGGCATTACTGGTGGAGCGACTGTTTAATGCTCTACTCCCTACTCCCAGCCAGGAGGCAGTGATGGCCAGCAATTTGGATGTCTTTAAAAGGGAATTGGGAAAGATGGAGGGCACAAGGAGAAGGGGACGACAGAGGATGAGATGGTTGGACAGTGTTCTCGAAGCTACTAACATGAGTTTGGCCAAACTGCGAGAGGCAGTGAAGGATAGGCGTGCCTGGCGTGCTCTGGTCCATGGGGTCACGAAGAGTCGGACACGACTGAACGACTGAACAACAACAAAAGGGAATTGGATAAATTCATGGTGGAGAGGGCTACCAACAGCTACTAGCCATGACAGCTGTGCTCTTACCTCCACAGCTGGAGGCAGCAATGCTTTCAAATACCAGCTGCTGGGAGCCACATGAGGGGAGAGGGCTCTCGTCCTCATGACCTGCTCGCTGGTTCCCCCAGGCCGCTGTGAGAACAGGATGCTGGACTAGGTGGGCCAATGGTCTGACTCAGTAGGCTACTGTATTCTTATTCCATCAACAGTGTCTCCAAAAATTTTACACATCACTTGGGAAGACAGGCCAACTAATGTCAGTGTACTGGAAGAAGCGAAGATCACTAGTGTCAAAGCAAGGATTCTTCAACACCAACTTCGTTGGACTGGTCATGTTGTGCGGATGCCTAATGATCATCTTCCAAAGGAACTACTCTATTCCAAACTTTAAAATGGAAAGCGTAATGCTGGTGGTCAACAAAAGAGGTTCAAACACTCTCTCAAAGGCAAATCTTTAAAAATGTAGTATAGACACCGACAACTGGGAAACACTGGCCTGCGAGCGCTCCAATTGGAGAACAGCCTTTACCATGCGTGTCATGGGTTTTGAAGACGATTGAACTCAGGTTGAAAGGGAGAAATGTGCCAAGAGGAAGGGATGCTTGGCAAACCCTCATTGTGATCAACTCCTGCCTAGAAAGCTATGTCCCCACTGTGGAAGGATGTGTGGATCCAGAATTGGCCTCCACAGTCACTTACGGACCCACTGTTAAAACCATGTTTATGTAAGACAATCTTAATCGGCCACAAGTGATTGCCGAAGAGGAAGAGGAAGAAATGTTGCCAAGAGTTCATTGTTGAATTCTTCATTTATTTAATGTATTTATAGCCTGCCTACCTCCCAAATTGGGATTCTAGGCAGCTTTCAATGTTTTTGTTTTTTTTAATCATCATAAAATACAGGAACAGAGGAAGCCACCTTGTACGGAATAGCTTTGCTACCCATCCCTAGGAAAACGGTATCACCCCATTTGGGGGGGGGGAAGTGTCATCTGTCCCATTTGCACTTCAAACGGGATGACTTTCCCCCCTTATTCGAGTTCAGCTGGCCCAAAATGGTGTCTGTGTCGTTGTTGGTAGCTTGAGCCCAAACCATATTGGGCTTCATAGGTCAAGACCAGCACTTTGAACTGTACCTGGAAATGGGCTGGTAGCCGGTGAAGCTGTTTCTAGAGGGGACTAACATGTTCCCAGTAGCCAGACTTCGTCAGCAGTCTGACCGCAACATTCTGGTTTACTGCTGTTGCCCTGATTTGCTTGGTAAAAGCAGCAGAAATGGTTTGGGTGTAGAATGGAGCCTCTTATTGCAATTAAGTAATTAACCAACAACTTGCAAAATACAGAATTCATATATATAATGATGAAGTGCAATTAACCCGCACAATTAAAATACACAATGAAACATTTCCTTCAAAACATTAGCATTAGCGCGCACACACAATTAAAATGTGCAATAGAACTCTAGATTGTGGAGCAGAAGTTCAGTCCGAGGGCTGCGTTTTTATTTGGGTTGAAAGAAACAAGCTGGCAGGATGCTGTGGTTAAGGACACTTCCAGATACAAGGGGCTGGACATTCGCAGCCTACATAGGGACTCGGTTTGGACTACACAGGGACTCATCCAAACAGACAAAATGGACATTGGTACATGCATTTACATGCCACCCCATTTCCCCCATGCAGAGCTCCTTTCACCCATCACAAACACCCAGGATAATGCTTCCCTGCAGGAAGTCAATGCAGCCTTTGCCAAATGGTTGTTGCTCTGTCCAATTTTAATAAACCTTGTGAGATTTCTTTGTGTCAGGTGACGTTATGTTGCTTTTGAAAGCCAAGGGGAAGAAAGGAGGGATGATAAAGTCCAGCCATCCCTGGGGAAAAAAATTTAATGAGGCGCTTGGAGAACAGAGGAAGGAGTAGGAAGGTGGCCCGTGTTCTGCACAGCTGTGATGGGATAATGGAAACCCAACTTGGCAAGGGCCTATACCATGACTTGTGCTTGCGAGAGGGAAGCCTCTGACTGGCTGAGCTGCTGAGGTGGCACGGAAGGTTCACAAACACTCTTGGTTGCTCAGGCAAAGTTTGAAATCAGAGTGCTTGAAATCCAACTTCTCTGGGGAAAGAGAACATTGTAAGTATGGCTGGGATTAAAATATAACACTGTGGTTTTGTGGGGCAGGCTGAATACTGGAAAAGGATCCCGGGAGGGAAGTGAAAGGGTAGGGAGCTCAGAACCTGCTGAGGCCAATGGTCCATCTCATAGTGTTCTCACAGTGGTCGCCCAAATACCTCTGGGAAGCCAACAAGCAGGACCCGAGGACAAGAGCGCTCCTCTCTCCTGTGGTCTCCAGCAACTGGTATTCAAAAGCCTACTTCCCTGCTTGTCTATGCCCTGAATCCCCCAGCATTCAGCTTCACTGGATGACCCCGGGCCTTAGCATTATGAGAAAGGGAGGGAAACCTCTCCTTATTCACTTTCTCAACACCACGCATACTTATACAGGTAGACATGTCCTCTATCATGTCCCCCCCCTTACTTGCCTTCTCCCCACAAACTAAAAAGGCCCAGATGTTGCAACCTTTCCTCCAGCTCCCTTGATCAATTCGGTTGCCCTAAATTTTAACATTAAGGAACCGTTCCTTGAAATAAGGAACAGGTGGTAGTGGGTCTAGATGAAAGAAGTGGCTTGACAAGCAGAAAAGCCGGTAGGTTAACTTCTAGAGATGCTCAGGGGTTGAGGTTCTCTGGGCTGACTCGGGAACGTTTCTGCTAGTCCCCAGAATCGTGAGGGCAGGCTGGGGTTCCTTATGGGGCATCTAAACCTGCTCAGAGACATTCTCACCTTTATTCCAAAATTGCATCCTTGTCATGGAAATAGATTCTACAGCTGGGCCCTGGCTGAAATGAAGCCCCGGAGATGTAGAGGCTTACTTGGGCATAGAGCAAAGATGAGGAACCTCTAGCCCTCAAGGTGTTGCTGCACAATAACCCCCATCATCCCTGACCATTGGCCATGATGGTTGAAGCTGATAGGCGTTGGCAGCTGTGGTGGATTTCTTCAATGATCACACCCTTGTTTGAAATGACTTCACTTGGTCAAAGGTAGAGTCCACAGGCCTATAAATTACACAGGCTTATATAGAGGCATTCCCTTACATTCCCTTAGCTTTACACACGTGTAGAAATTAAGACACGTTCTCAGAGGGAAAACACTTCTGTATTATCAGAGCTGGATGCCTGATTCAGCAAGAAGAACTGAGTGCCGACTCTCTGTGAGACTAGCTCAAGGCTGAGCTTTTCCTGAACAGACATTCTTGACACGTTCTGAATAAGCACATTCTCCTAGCAATATCCGTTCACACTCTCTTTTACAGCATGCACATCTCTTCACATGTAGGTCATCAAAGCATATCCTATAATTTTCTCTGCTTGTCATGTAGAGCACAGCTACATAGCAGATGGCATAGAGCACTGTTCCCTAAACTTGGTTCTCCAGCTGTTTTTTGGACTACAGTTCCCATCATCCCTGGCCACTGGTCCTGCTAGCTAGGGATGATGGGAGTTGTAGTCTGACAACAGCTGGAGACCCCAGTTTGGGAAACCCTGACATAGAATAACCTTCACCAGCCTGGTGCCTTCCAAATGCTTTGTGCTAGAACTCATGGGCATGTTGTCTGGGCTTGATGGAAGCTGTAGTTAAAAACAAAAAAACAAAAAACCTGGAGGCTGGCATATTGACAAGAAGGGAAAGAGCCCATGTGCCCAACATACTGCCTGTCTGTAGGTGCACCAGCGCATGCACAGCCTTCTGCTGCTCCCTCATTCTGCAAGATCCAAGGCCTCTGCCCTTTTTAGCAAGGCAACATCGTGCCTTGCAAACAAGAGGCGTGATGTGACATACTTTCCCAAGAATGGAGGTTTTGTTTTTGTTTTTAAAGGCATTGCCTTAGAGGAATACACTTGGCACATTCCCACCCACCCCGTGTTGTTCTCCCTGTTGCTTCTCTTGGGAAAGGAGGCCCAGCGGCAAATCAGGAAAGCAGGCTGTGCTAATATTTGAGTAGCCCTGGTGAGAGAAGCCCATCCTCCTCCTGGTCCTCCGCTTCATCCCCAGCGTGGCCCCGACATCCTGGCTTTCACCTGGCCATCAACAGCTGCAACCTAGGAGATGCCACTGTGATTTAGGACCTGGGCAGTGACCTCTGTTAACAACCACTGTGTGGAATGCGTTTCCAGACACTCTCGCTGCTATCAACACCTGACTGTCCTCCCTCGGTCCCCACTCTGTGATTTCCTCATCCAACTGGCCATTCCTGTTCCTGTGTGATAAGACTGAATCCATTTGCTCTGCCGGAGGGAGCTGAATTGCGCTTTTCTTCCCCAGGAGATGGGATTTGCTTCAATACAATCTGACAAGTTTCTTGCATTTAGCCATTGCATACCCTCCAACATTTCTCCGATGAAAGTAGGGATGTCCTATTCAATAATAATAATAATAATAATAATAATAATAATAATAATAATAATATCCCCTGTCCATCTGATTGGGTTGCCCCAGCCCCTCTGGGCACATTCCAACATATATAAAAACATAATAAAACATTAAACATTTTTTAGAAAAATTTGCCCACTTCAGATGTCTTCTGAAGGTTGTATAGTTACGGTACTTATCTCCTTGGCTCAGAGAGTCACATAACTCCATACCCTCCAACATTTCACCAATAAAAATAGGGACATCCTAAGGAAAATCCTAAGGCTGCCCCAGCCACTTTGGGCAGCTTCCAACATATATACATCCAAATGAAAAGCAGGACATTCCAGGATCAAATCAGAAACCGGGACGGCATCCATAAATCTGGGCACTGGCAGAGGAAGAGGAGTGCGGGGGGAGTGCATCGTTCCCGGCAGCATGATCCCGGCAGGATGCCATCGCGGCTGCCCCAACCCACCCCCAGGGCGCGAACCAGCCCTGCCTCCACCTGCTCTCCGCCACTGAATCTGGGACAGCCCTTGGAAAATAGGGACACTTGGAGGGTCTGGCATCGCACTATATAAGTTTTCTTCCTATCCTGGGCACAACTGGTGGTGATTCATGGTGCGAGTTCCTCAACAACATCCCTCGTATCCTTGTTCATGGAGTTTAGACCAGGCAGTGACAGTATGAGGCCAAAGGGCCTCAGGGTTGGTGGTGGACCCCTTTCCTTGGCGTAGATCTTGGCAGCTGCCCAGCAATGGCGACTCTGATGGTGCTCCCAGAACAAAACAGCTCCAGGTTTGATAGGGGCACAGGCAAAGCTGCCTCGGGTGGGCGCTCTCCCCGGTCAGAGGAATCTGGCAGGTCCACCTGGCAGCAGTGGCAGTGCTCCAAAGAATGCTCTGGGCCACAGTAGCAGACCCCCCCAAGTGTTCCCGTTTTCCAGGGAGAGTCCCAGAATTAAAGAAGCTGTCCCTGTTTCTGATTTGATGCTGGAATGTCCCGCTTTTCCTTTGGACATTCCTATTTTCCTTGTAAAAGTTGGAGGCCATGGAGTTATGCGACCCCTGAGCTAAGGAGATAAGTAACTATACAACCTTTAGAAGACATCTGAAGGCAGCCCTGTATAGGGAAGTTAAAAAATAAAAATGTTTAATGCTTTATCATTATGTTGGAAGCTGCCCAGAGTGGCTGGGGCAGCCCAGTCAGATGAGCGGGCTATTGTTATTGTTGTTATCATTGAATAGGACATCCCTATTTTCACTGGAGAAATGTTGGAGGGTATGCAGTAGGTAACTGCCTCTAGCCGCCATTTTTATTTCCCAGAGTGCACCGGGGTGATGACATTTCGGGAAATCAAAATGGCCGCCATAGTCTGCTACCCAGGACTTCCTGCTCAGACTTCCATGCCGTTTGTTTTCATGACAGATTCTGCCAGTGGGCCCTTCCAGCCTGCTGCTGCTGCTGCCCCCACCGCTTCCCGAGGACACTGGGTGCTGGCACTGAACCAGGCCCCAGCGCATGGAGATGGCAACAAATACGCACACACCCCTCTCGTTACCAGTCCGTCAACCCCTCACCAAGTGTTTTTGGCTGCCCTGCTTAGAGGCCAAAGATTATCTCCATTTCACAGACGAGGCAAGCTGGCATTTTGACACAATGTGGCTATTTGTGGGCGGCCGCCTTTCCCCGTGGGTGACTAAGCAGCGGCACCCTTTTCAAAGCAAAAGTGACAAAAGATCCACAGTCCCCGCTAATGGCTGGTGCATGGAACAGATTACAGATCTGCTTGTGCGGAATAGGCCAACGAGGCTCTGCTTTAGCTCTCCCATGGCAGAGGCTGATTCTTCTTGGCACCAGGCAATGGGGCTTCTAGTGCGAGCATCACAGTGACGCGTGTGCAGCTGTTTTCCTTCCTTTCGCTCTTTCTTTCTATCTTTCTTTCTTTCTGCTGTTCTCAGAAGTGTGCAATATCTATAACAGCCTCCTCCTCCTACCCCTTCTTTCACCTTTTGAAAAGCATGGGGAACAGCTACTGGAAAGGAGACCCTTTCAAATGCACTAAATTTGAAATCAGGCAATTAGAAAATTCTTTTTTTTATGCATACTTGAACCATGCAGGTTACAAGACATAAAGGGGAAATGCCAAGGCCCTTTTTTCTGCCAAAATTCAGTTCCGGCACCTCTCAGGTGGGCGCCATTGCCATTATGAGAGAACAAGGGAAGCGTTCATGGTGAGTTCCGGCACCTCTTTTTCTAGAAAAATAGCACCGGAAATGCCCACTCGGTGCCCGCATTTATATATGCCAGGGATAAATTCCCAGGGGAGTAAACAGACTGGAGTTTTTAAATGGGAGTACTACGAACTGCTTGGACGCAGAACATTCTTTCCTATTGGGCTTACTGGTGCATTGCGCCAAGGCGCTGGCCTCTCAGGGGCACCCCAGCGAGTGGGGGAGCTGCGTGGCTTTGCTGGCGGCCTCCCCTTTCCCTGCACGCCCGACAGCTGTGCCCCGTCAACGATATGGCTGGCGGGTGTGCAGCTTGCCTCCCAAGCCTCCACGGGAGGAGAGCGATCCCCGCAGAGGCTTGGGCAAAGGTCAACAACTCTGGGAAAGGGGGAGGGTGCTAGAGGGATCTTTGCACCACGGCGCCAGATATACTTAAGATGACCCTGCTTGGACGTTAAGCATTTGCAAGAGGGTACAGGGACCCGCACACTCCAAGTTTCGGGAATACCTGCCTTGTTTCGTCCCAGGGCGATGGAGGGAACAGCCCTTCAGACCTGAACAGAAGCCCATTCCATCCGATTTCCTGCAGGTATTTGAAAGCAAAGCTGGTGATGATGATGCACACTGGATACGCTGCGTTTGAATTGTGCATGTGTGCTCCGATTCTGTATTTAGGTCAAGGAACTGGGAACTGGGAATTAAAATGCGGACAGCATTAAATTCTCTTCCATCCCTGGTTGGGGCCAGGAAATCAGAACATAAGAAGTGCCAGTGGCCTGTCTAGCTCTGCGTCCTGTTCTTACATTGGCCGACCAGATGCCTATGGGAGGCCCACAAGCCTACCTAGCCCTACTATAAATTGCAGCCATTTTCTCCTTGCCATGACACCATGGCTACAAGAACACTATCCATGGTCCTGAAGGCACACCTTGACCTCCATTCAAAGTGCCAACTCTTGCCCTCCCCTAGGAACCAGGTACTGCTGATCTCCCCTTGCCTGGACCTTGATACTGCAGTAGATTATGACACAGAGGGGTTGAAGGGACAAGAAAGGCACCTTTAGGGTGAGGGGGGGGAATGTGAAGAATAACAAACACTCCATGATACTGGTGGGGAAGGGCCATAGGTCGGTGGTAGAGCACTGGTTTTGCATGCAGAAAGACACGCATTCAATGCTCAACACCTCCAGGAGTCTAGGAGCAGAGGCAACAACTCCTAGGGGCAGAGGTGTCTTCAGCCCCCTCAATATTTGTAGGGTCAATATTGAGGGGGAGGAGGCCGAGCGTGGAGTCGAGCACAGTGCAGCATCGGTGGCGGGCTCCTCCTGAGCGAGAGAGAGGAGAGCCACAGCCATTAAAGCTGCATTGTGCTGGGCTCTGCGCTCAGCCTCCTCTTGAGGATGTGTGTTCGATGTGCACCGCCCGTATGATGTCACAGGCAAGTGGTGCTTCCCCCCCTCCCAATCTTGAGCCCAAGTCTGTGCCTCTGCCAGGGCCAGATTTAGGTTTGATGAGGCCCTAAGCTACTGAAGGTAATGGGGCCCTTTATATGTCCAGCTGTCCTTTGTCAACAACAAATTGTCACTGTTTTGTGTGTGTTGAATATATGCTATATGGTAATTTATGGACCTCACAAGTATCTAAAGCCATTTGCACATAACAAAATATGTACATCATAGGAGCCTACACAACACAAAACACTTGCTGTATGTAGGTTTTATTTTATTTGGTTTTATTTTATCTTATATTTTGGAAATGTACATCCAGGTTTTTTTTCCTTTAAAAAAATTTGGGGGGCCCCAAGAGAGTGAGGCCCTAAGCTATAGCTTGTTTAGGTTATACGTAAATCCGACACTGGGAAACCCCTGAAAAGGATTGACCATGAAACCACTCTGAGAATTGTAACTCTGTGAGGGCAGTAGGGGTTTCCTAATGACTCTCAGCACAACTTAACAAACTGCAGCTCCCAGAATTCTTTGGGGGAAGCCCTGGCTGTTTAAAGTGGTATCACAATGCTTTAATGTGCAGTGTGAATGTGGGCCTGACTTAGCCATAACCAGCCCTGTACTGTTTCAAAAATCTAGTAAAGCACACATGAACAGATGTTGTTTAAAGGTAAAGGTAAAGGGACCCCTGACCATTAGGTCCAGCCGCAGATGACTCTGGGGTTGTGGCGCTCATCTGGCTTTACTGACCAAGGGAGCCGGAGTACAGCTTCCAGGTCATGTGGTCAGCATGACTAAGTCACTTCTGGCGAACCACAGCAGCACACAGAAATGCCGTTTACCTTCCTGCCGGAGTGGTACCTATTTATCTACTTGCAGTTTGACATGCTTTCGAACTGCTAGGTGTGCAGGATCAGGGACCGAGCAACAGGAGCTCACCCCGTTGCAGGGATTCGAACTGCCAACCTTCTGATCAGCAAGCCCTAGGCTCTGTGGTTTAGACCACAGTGCCACCCGCGTTGTTGTTTAGAAATCCTTAAGAACATTTAATACCAAGTTTGACCTCACAAATGGATAGGATTGTTCTTGCTGGAGAACAGCTGCACAGCCCAAACACATTTCAGCAATATTTAGGGCCAAACTAGATGCAATGCTGGGAGATGTGGAATTAGGATAGCCCTGCATTTAAAATATATGTATCAAGAGCAGAGCAGGGCGGGCGAGAATTGAATTGTGACTGTGGTGTTGCAGGAAGGCTTTTTAAAATCACCCCCATGAAATGTTACTTGCCTTGTGGGAAAAGCATATAATACAAGTCCCTGGATGCCTTCCCTTCTGGGGCAAATAGATGCAGAAGGAAACTTAAATCGAGAGAAAATGCGCCAAGAGGGAAGGCAGCAGTGTAGTCCCAGTGCAATTCTGGGGCCTGCACAGGTGCTAGTCATTTTTAAAGGGGAAATGGTGTAGGAGATTCTGATTGAAGTTTCCCCCTCCATCCCCATGTCCAGTCTGCTCCTTTGTTTCTTGCTCGATGGCTGTGCAGGGATTAGGGTTGAGAACACATTATGCAGACCCTCCAAGTGTCCCTATTTTCCAGGGACGGTCCCGGATTTACAGAAGCCAACCCAGTTTCTGATTTGATCCTGGAATGTCCCACTTTTCATTCAGATGTATTTAAGTTGGAAGCTGCCCAGAGTGACTGGGGCAGATGGGCGGGGTAGTAGTAGTAATAATAATAATAATAATAATAATAGAATAAAGGTAAAGGTAAAGGTACCCCTGACCATTAGGTCCAGTCGCGGACGACTCTGGGGTTGCAGCACTCATCTCGCTCTATAGGCCGAGGGAACCGGCGTTTGTCTGCAGACGGTTTTTCCAGGTCATGTGGCCAGCATGCCTAAGCCCCTTCTGGCAAACCAGAGCAGTGCACAGAAACGCCGTTTACCTTCCCACCGGAGCAGTACCTATTTACCTACTTGCACTTGACGTTCTTTCGAACTGCTAGATTGGCAGGAGCAGGGAGTGAACAATGGGAGCTCACCCCGTCGTAGGGATTCGAACTGCCGACACTCAGACCAGCAAGCCCTAGGCTCTGTGGTTTAGACCACAGCACCACCCGCGTCCCTTAATAATGGAATAGGACATCCCTATTCCCATAACCAAAAAACTAAGGTTTGGCATTATGCAAATAAGCCTCTTGGATTAGCGATTCTTCCTTCCTTCATCCACTCCCATAGCTCGTGCTAGAAATAGCAGGCTGAACAGAGCTGACTTGTGAGAAGATATATGTGAAATGGCCAGGTCTTCCCCTGAGTAAACAAGCACCCAGCGTGCCATTTCAAGCAGGAAGTAGGCTTCTTTGTGGCCAGATCTATTTGTGGGTAAGCATCCCTACTCCCAGTTAAAATTAGCACACTTGTTCAGCCTTAAAAGATCAAAGGTAATCTCAAAGGAACTTAAGAGACCACAACTTTGTGGGTGGCGGGGTACCCTCTGCCTGAAACGCTGAGGCATCGGAGAGGCTACTGGACTGGAAAGAGCCGTTCGACTGATCAGGCAACTGCCATCTCATTCCACTAACTGAAGAAGGGCAAGTGCGTTTTGTCTGCATGTTTGGGGAAAGCGAAGAGGGCTTCTGCCATCCATGATCTCAAGTGGGCTACACGTAACAGAATTCCGCCCATTTGCAGAGACCAATGTGTCTCTCGAAAGAGAGGGCTGTATTGAATGCATTCCGCATCTATTTATTTCTTTTACTAAACTCCCGCTTCACAGTTCTATAAATAAGTGTGCATTGGCTGCTAGCTGACCGGGGGGGGGGCGACGTGTTGGAGGACAAAAGGAGGGGGCGAATTTTGCTTGTGTTGTAATCATAATATTTATTAGCAGCAATAAAATCTCCATTCCAAAACCCCGGGGAACAAATATACCGAAAGCAGAACTTCCGTACTCATATGGTGACCGCATGAGGTGCGGGGGGGAGAGAGAGAGAGAGAAGGAAGGGGGTAGGAAGAGCATATTATGAACGTTTTGCAATGCAGACTGGTTCAGGATTCTGCAAAAAAAAAAAAAAAAAAAACCACACACACACACACAACCCTAACCCAACCAGACTTTCTCCCTCTTTGCCATTCGTGAGTTTATGAGCTAGATATAAAATATAGCCAAGTAAGCTGCCTTAGTGTCAAACCGTTTAACGGCCTGCATTGGAGACAGCAGGGTGGATCTGAACGTCCCTTTGCCATTCCATTCCGGCCTCTTTCATGATGCAGGACAACTAATCTATTGTTGCAAAAGAGCCTCGGCGTGGATATATACGACCTCCCCTCCCCGCCTCTCTCTTTCTTTAAGACCACAGACCAGCTGCCATCAGAGGCACCAAGACAATCTTTGCCCCTCTTTTCCTGCTTAAAAGCCCATCCATGCAGGAAATGTCCCCCATATAAGAGAGACCAGCAGGGGGGCACTTCCATTTGTCTCCCGCCTTCCTCCCCTCCACCCACATCCCTTTCTAGATGTGAAAAGGTCAACGCCACAGGGGGGGTTCTGTCTAGGTCAGAGCAGCCGGGCTGGAGTTGGGGAAAGGGGTTGTGATGCCGAAACCCATGCGGTTTACGCAGCAGAAGAAACCAAACTCTGCCTGCTGGCTTGCCCCTCCATCTGGATATATTTGTTCATTGTAGACTTCAGGTAGTAGTAGTAGTAATAATAATAATAATAATAGAAATCCTGCTAGGCTCAGGAAGGTTAACAACAATACTGAAAAGCGATTTGAGGAAAAGTAGGAGTTTAGTGCAGAATATGTTCGAAACACGCAGCCAAAGATCTGGCAGGTTAGTTTGAATCAATGTGAAATCCAGTCCTCCTCACCTCTTTGCACCCCTCCCAGAACAAACCTCACACACCTAGCTTCGCGTGCCCCTAGAGCCTATGTGGAGCTTTTAGCCATCTCTTTCCTTAGCTGCCCTGTCTCTCAACCAGCCCACCCATCTCCCTAACTCATTAGCAGAGCATACTCCTGCCTGTTCCTTGGCCATGCAGCCAGGTTTCCCCCCCATCTCCAGCCAAACCGACTTTCTCCTTCCTTCACAGCGCTGATTTCCAGCATCCCGTAGCATACCCCCATTGCCCTGCGATTCACATCAGCGCCTTGGCGCATGAAGTGTAAGGTTCCCACTTGCGAGTTTTCGTCTGTGAAAGTCAGTCATGGAGAGTTCATGCAGAGCCAGAGAGTTCAGGATTCTGCTGGGGATGTTGGACCTGGGCTGGCCAGAGTTGTTTCGATGCCTGAGGCGTCGCCCTGCCTTTCGCTGACATGGGGCACTCCCAGTAGTGTACAGCATGGTGTGGCAGCACTCAACTGACCTCTGAAGGTAGCAAGGGAGAGGCACAATGGCAGTGAGGTTGATGTGGTGCAAACACACTGGCAGGAACGCCAGATTGGCTTAGCTGATTTGCACCGCAACAGCCTTGCTCCTGCCTCATTCCCTCCCCTTCTACCTCCTGATAAGCAGCAATGACTCAGCTGACCAGAGGTCAGGTGAGCACCACTGCCGCATTACACAATCCACTACTGGACACAAGCCACTCATTGTCTCTCCTGCAGAAGTTTCTCTGAAATGAAGGAGAGCTGTGCAATAGTCTTATAATACAAGGGCATTAAATGAGCCTTTGTGGGAGAACATCACTGTGACATGGGAGACTGTGTGCTTTATAGGCAGATGGCCCCAGGTTCAATCCCTGGCAACTCCAGGTAGGACTGGGGAGGTCTTCTTGTCTGAAAGCCTAGAAAGCTGCTGCCGGACAGTGTAGCCAGTACTGAGAAAGATAGGACAATGGCCTGATTTGGTGTAAGGCAACTTCCTGTGCTCCATGATTTGCATCAGGGGTGAGAAATTGGGTCTGGCCAGCATGGCAAATCCTTATCTTCCCTACCCCACTTCCCAAGGTTTGCAGGTGGGTGGAGCAGCTCACCTATCAATCATGTTACATTACAATGGTGTCAGGTGACCCAGAAGCACCAGCACTGCTCATCTGATGGTGGACGCTTGCAAAAACCTGTCGATAGGACTGTCTGTCCTCAATCCTTCTACCCTAAATGACACTGTGACTCCCAAATCACGCTGCCTGACCTTTCCTCGTGTCAGGGCTGCATCTCATTCCGCCTGTTAGGGGATGATGACTATAAACTGCTAGCCCATTGGTCTGTCTAGCTCCGTACTGTCAACACAGTATTGTCAATGGAAGTCCAGCGTCCAGATTAAGAGAAATACAGGTACCACACTATTCTGCCTTGGTCTTGGCCAGATCACACCTAGAATACCGTGTCCAATTCTGGGCACCATAATTTAAGAAGGATGTTGACAAATTGGAATGTGTGCAGAGGAGGGCAACCCTGCTAAAGCGTCTGGAAACCAAGCCTTACAAGGAGCGCTTGAAGGAGCTGGGTATGTTTAGCCTGGAAAAGAGGAGACTGAGAGGAGATATGTTACAGGTAGGTAGCCGTGTTGGTCTGCCATAGTCAAAACAAAATAAAAAATAAAAAAATTCCTTCCAGTAGCAACAAACTTAGTTGGTCTCTAAGGTGCTACTGGAAGGAATTTTTTTTTATTTTTTATTTTGTTTTGAGAGGGAATATGATAGCTATCTTCAAATATCTCAATGGCTGTCAATGGAAGGTGGAGCAAGCTTGTTTTCTGCTGCTCTGGAGGGTGGGACTCAAACCAGTGGCTTAAAGTTACAGTAGTACCTCGACTTACGAATTTAATCTGTTCTGAATGAACATTCATAGGTCGAAAATTCGTAAGTCGAAAAAAGCGATTTTCCCATAGGAATGCATTGGAAACGAAAAATTCGGGAAAATTCATGAGTCGAGTAAACCGCATCTAAAATTCGTAAGTCGAGTAAACCGCATCTAAAATTCGTAAGTCGAGTAAACCGCATCTAAAATTCTTAAGTCGAGTAAACCCCATCTAAAATCGCCAATGGATGTCCTTTGGATGTTGAAAAATTCGTAGGCATGTGTGCACTTTCTTCATTCGTAAGTTGAAAAATTCGTATGTCAAGTAATTCGTAAGTCGAGGTACCACTGTACAAGAAAGGATCTTCCGACTAAACACCAGGAAGAACTTTCTGACCATAAGGGTTGTTTGACAGTGGAACGGTCTCCCTCGCAAGGTTGTGGGCTCTCCTTCCTTGGAGCTTTCTAAGCAGAGGTTGGATGGCCATCTCTCGTGGATGCCTTAGCTGAGATTGCAGGGGGTTGGACTAGATGACACTTGGGTTGCCTTCCAACTCCTCGATTCTATGACTGACGGCGGCTCTCCGGGGTTTCAGATAAAGGTGTCTCTCCAAGCCCTACCTGGAGATGCCAAGGGTTGAATCTGGGACCTTCTGCAAGCAAAGGAGATGCTCTACTGCCAAGCTACAGCTCTGACCAGACCAAAACCTTCATCATGTCCATCAGGTAACTTCCTTCAGTGCTCTTTATCTCATGTGGGTCCAGGAGAGTGGGCCTTTCACTCCTCTGGCTCCTTCACCGGGAGCAGCAGTGCAAGGAGAGCTCTCCACGGTTCGTATTCCAGATTCAAAAAGCTTTCTGCATCTAATTTTCATTAAGAGCCCAAACGACAGCAAAAATTTAAAAATTTAAAAAACACACAGGCAGCAGTTTTTTTCTTCCTCATTCAGCCCAAGCAAGGGAAGTATGAAAGGGGGGGGGTGCGTGGTTTGTGATCTCCAGCCTTGCAACCCATCGCAAACAGCAGGCAAACATGCACTAATGAACATCTGCCCCCGCTCTGCAGCCTATTCCCCCCCCCAGCCTCGTGCCAGCGGAGATTAAAGTTTACGGCTCGCGCTGGGTCACTGGAGGCGCGTAAAGAGAAATGAGCGTGAAAATAGGAAAAATGTGGGGGGAACAACTGGCGGGGAAGAGGCAACATTTATAGCGTGGAAAAGGAGACATTCTAGCCTGTGCAAAATCTCCTCCACGCTGCGCGGTCAGTAAATGCTTCCATGAGGCCCTCCACGAATTGCCGCAGGTGAAGAAAGGCCAACATCGGTTCGCAGTTCAAACCATTCTCCGGTCTTCCAAGAGAGCGGCGGCATTTTTCCGGCTCAGCTCACTGATTGCCGCGGAAGATAACACAATAGGGCGGGCTGAAGGGAGGCAGAGACAAAGGATCCGACCCTCCTCTCCTAAGCCTGGATATCCCGTACTGAAATATGCCCCAACAGAGGACTTGGCCGTGAAAGCCAAGGCTGGCTTTAGAGATCCGATTCAGCTCTCCTTTAAAGGCAACTCAATCGAAATCTGTGCTTTTCAAAACAATACGAAGAATTGAGTTGTGCACTAATCTGAATTTCACAATGCACTTCTCCAACCAAGCAATGTTTACCAAAGTGCATTCCATCGGGAGAAACTGCTTGCAGAAATGTGTGGCTTAGTCTGAAGTGTGGTTATTAGGCGAAATTTACACTAAAATGCTGGGGGGGGGAATCATGAGGTAATTCTGCAGGGTCCGTGGAATCACCACCCTCTCAGGAAGTGCACCTGAGGCAATGATTCACACCACAGGATGTGTGGGCTACTCTGAAAGTGGGTCATAAGCATAGCTGTCAAGTTCTCCCTTATTTTAAGGGAAATTCCATTATGCCAAATAGGCTTCCTCATGAGAAAAGGTAAAACTTGACAGCTATGGTCATAAGGAACATGGGAAGTTGCCCTACCAGGCACGGCCAAACTTGGCCCTCCAGATGTTTTGGGACTACAACTCCCATCATCCCTAGCTAACTGTACCAGTGGTCAGGGATTATGGGAATTGTAGTTCCAAAACATCTGGAGGGCCAAATTTGGCCATGCCTGCCTTAGACCAAATCAGACCATTGGCCCATCTAGCTCAGTAGTGTCTACACAGACTGGCAGCAGCTCTCCATGGCTTCAGGAAGGGAGTCCTTCCTACCCCGACTTGGAGATGCTAGGGATTGAACCTGGGACCTTCTGAATCCAAGGCAGATGTTCTACCACCCAGCTATGGCTGCTTCATCTTAAGAATCCTTACATTCTTTGGACGTAAACCTTTCTGCAAGAGCAAAGCACACCTCCGATTTTAATTCCGTAACAATAATGTGCCTTGGCTACCAGAAGTTTGGGAAACACTTGAGACTTGTATGTCCTCTTCGGCCTTTTGAACAGCCCTGGAAAAACACTTCTCCAAAAAGGGAGAAGAAGAAAAAAAATCAAAGATCGGCCTTAGAGGAGTGGGAGATCAAAGGTCTCGCCATCTGTCAGTTTCGTTGGCAGGGACCACAGTGCCCAATTGAATTAAATTATGTAAGGGCTTGTTCCATAGCCCAAGGGAGGAAGAGAGAACAGAGCCCCCAATTGCAAGGAGAAGCTATGAGTGAGATCTCCGAAAAGGATCAGTCACAATTTGGTTGATGTAGGAAGAGCGGAACATCCCATTTACTCTCCCATAGGGAGGAAAGCCAAACCCAGGCCAGATTCCAGCTGTTTTGAGGCCAATTAGATCAGAAGCATTCATCCAGAGAAGGAATTTCTCCTCCCCCTCTATAGCCTCCAAAGCGACCATTTTGTTGCCCCTGCATAATCTTTTCTTCGCCGCTTTCAAAGCCCTGTGCCCTCCGATCTTTATTTTGTGTACGCTTCTTCGCGACTGCGCTAGGAGTCGAGCCATTGTTTATGCCCATTTTACAGATGGGGAAATGTGGACTGTTGCAAGCCTGCACAAATGAATTCGCAGCCGAGCGAGGAGTTGGATCCAGATATTCTAGAGCCAAGCCGAGGCCTGACCTAGCCAAAACATTTGAGGTCCCGAGTTGGGAAATCTACATGGCAACAACACGGAAATGCAGACGTCCTTTTGCTAGTTAGCATTTTTTGTGCCAGCTCATTTCAACGAGGCTAGTACAAGGAAACGTCCCAGTGGGTTGTGCTCCGTAGATCAAATCCATCTGTTTCCCACACCAAAACCTTGTCATCATAACCCTTCGTTCTATTACTGATGTTCAAGTTGCGAGTGCCGTTGCTCCTGTGGCCAGAATGGCACCGCCTATACAGCCAAGGGAAGGGTCAGCAGATTGAGGAGAACCCTAGGTTTTGCAGAGGTAACAAAATTTTGTTAAGGGGAAAGCCCCCAAGGTGGGGGAACTGCCTCCCCTGCTCCACTTGCAAAAATAAAAATAAAAAATTGCCCAGCAGGGATTGGGCATGCTTTGGGGCAATGGAATACTGAGCGTTCCTAAACAGGATCGCTCCATTCACTGCAATGGCTTTGTGACATAACAACAGTGGTGGCACTCTAAATCTGCCACCTTACTTTGCCTAATGGGTCCACTTTCCTGGGCCAAGGTCTTCTCTGTCTCTCTCTACTAGAGTGCACAATTTTAAACCCGGGAGTGCAATCTCTCTCTTCCCTACAAGATCCTTCTTTCTCCAAAGGTTTGATTTGTGCCAGGCCTCACCGCCCCCGCCCCCCCCCGGAACGTATTAAGCGATGTAATCACTGGGGAGAAAGTCCCTCAGATCACATGGCATGCCTGTCCCTCACCACCAAGTAACCACAGCCATCTCCCTAACACACACACACAGGTATCTGAAGAAGTGTGCATGCACACGAAAGCTCATACCAAGAACAAACTCAGTTGGTCTCTAAGGTGCTACTGGAAAGAATTTTCTATTTTATTTCGACTATGGCAGACCAACACAGCTACCCACCTGTAACACACACACACACACACACAGAGAGAGAGAGAGAGAGAGAGAACACTCCTAGGGGCCTCAGTCCCTTCAGCACCCCCAATCAAATATTTGAAGGAGTCACACGCACCCCAAAGTTGATGGGCATTGTCATTTAAATGGTGTGTATGGACCACGTCTTGTGATGCGGGGCAATAATATTTTATTCAAATAGGCACCTCTGCACACACATACCTACCTGGGACTAGGCTGAAGTTCTTCCAGAGCAGATTAAGCCCTACCAGTGTTCTCTCTCTTAATCAGAGCAGATGAAGCCCCACCCCTGTATTCACAAATTCACCCCTCAGTCTTCGTCAGTTCCTACCCACTATTGCTCAGCTGAATTGCGTAGTCACCTACAGGCCATATATCCTGGTGTGTGTGTGTGTGTGTGTGTGTGTGTGTGTGTGTGTGTGTCAAGGGAATTACACTGCCCATTGTGAGTCATGATCTGCTCACATCCCAGATCCCTGTTCCTTTGGTTGGCGCGATTCGCCCAAGTCCCCCAAAGCCGTAAACTTGGGGCTGGCGGTCCCTTAACACAAAACAGTTGTGAGAATTGGCTGTTGCTCCTCCTGACCAGCGGAAACCCCGTCTCCAGCCCCTCTCTTTCTCCCCCCCCCAGCTCACAAATTGATCCCACACGCTCTCTAAAGGCGGCCCACATCCCCAGGGCTGTGGTGTATAAAGGTTACGGGATGAAAATTAATGGAGCTTCTTCTGACTCCTGAAAGGCCCGTACAAAGTGTTGCTGTGGCCTCCCCTTGGCCTACACAGGAAGGAGACCCCCTCCCCAGAATGGTCCCCCTCATTAGTTCTCCCATTAGTGTGGCAGATTGCTCAATTAGCAGCCGCTTGAAAACTGAGTCTCCCTCGCTAATGCACAGCCCCCTGGCGAAGGACCCAGCAGTCATGCTGTATTCTAATCGGGCTATAATAAATCCCACACTCGCAGCTGGTCTCATCCAGCCCTCAAATACAGATTGCTTCTGATGCTTCCTTCTTCTCCCTCCTCCTCCTCCATGTCAACAAGGGCTGCATGTACACCATGGAGCACATTTAAAGTGCACACCCAGCCAGATACATAGCTGTCAACTTTCCATTTTTTTGTGGAAAATTCCCTTATTCCAGTGCCGTTGCCCAATGCAAAAAAAAGGAAGGTTGACAGCTCTGCAGATAATCCTGGGAACTGTAGTTTCAGGGGTGCTGGGAATCCTAGTTCTGTGAGGGATGAACTGCCATGCCCTTTGGGTGGGTGGGGAGGGGTGCTTCAAAATGTGCTTTAAATAGATACTAAATAGCTGTGGTCTAAACCACTGAGCCTCTTGGGCTTGCCGATCGGAAGGTCGGCGGTTCGAATCCCCACGTTGGAACTCCCATTGCTCTGTCCCAGCTCCTGCCAACCTAGCAGTTCAATAGCACACCAGTGCAAGTAGATAAATAGGCACTGCTGCGGCAGGAAGGTAAACGGCATATCCGTGCGCTCTGGTTTCTGTCACGGTGTCCCGTTGCACCAGAAGTGGTTAAGGCATGCTGGCCACATGACCCGGAAAGCTGTCTGTGGACAAACGCCGGCTCCCTCGGCCTGAAAGCGAGATGAGCTCCGCAACCCCATAGTTGCCTTTGACTGGACTTAACCGCCCTGGGGTCCTTTACCTTTTCACCTTTTTTTACCTATGTACGAAGCTGAGAAGGAAGCAGTGGGTGCCAAACGCAGAGAGGGAGAGATACAGAATGCTCTGAGGTTGCTGTGCCTTGATGGAGGCCTATGAGGCATCCCTTGCTCTCTCCCTCCATCTCCCCAGCCCCTTGCTCTGTTGTTTTTCTAACGCAGAGCCGCCACCAGTGGGAGCAAAAATCTATCCAACTTCCTCCGCAGAGACCGGCTTTTCGGTAGACAGCTAAACGAGTTCAGGCCGGGGTTGGATTTATTGGCATGATTCAAATTGCTAATGCAGATTAGGTGTCTGCGTAGGTCTGAGGGATTTATTTGACATTTCCTTCTACTGCCGGGTAGCTGTTGTGGGCTTTGAGCTGTGGGGCTAGAGATACATGAATCTGTGCTTTCCAGTTTCTCTAGGTTGTTTTTTCTAGGCTTAAGTTCAGCTTGTCCCATTTCCGTATCAGTTTGCAAAAAGGCACACACACACACACACAAACATATATTCTATATTGAAAACTAAAAAGTACATAATTACATGTGCAGAGAGCAAGATAAGACACAAAAAAGAAGGAAATGGTGCCCATGTAGAAAACAAAACAGAACCAAAAAGAAAAGAAAAGAAATTGTACACATCACAAAAAGGGAAGATTGAAAATATGTACAAACTCGCGACAGAAGAACACGTTGCTTACAAATGTAGGCTTGCCATGGACAAATGTAAATATTTGGAATTCATTTTTATAAATACAGTGGTACCTCAGGTTATAAACACCTCAGGTTACAAACACCTCGGGTTGCAAACATTTCGGGTTACAGACTCCGCTAACCCGGAAGTAGTACCTCGGGTTAAGAACTTTACCTCAGAATGAGAACAGAAACTGCATGGTGGCAGCGGGAGGCCCCATTAGCTAAAGTGGTACCTCAGGTTAAGAACAGTTTCAGGTTAAGAACGAACCTCCAGAACGAATTAAGTTCGTAACCAGAGGTACCACTATACAGTCGTACCTCGGAAGTCGAATGCCTTACGTCTCGAACATTTTGGCTCCCAAACGTCGCAAACCCGGAAGTGAGTGTTCCAGTTTGTGAACCTTTGGAACCTGAACGGACTTCCAGAACAGATTCCATTTGACTTCCAAGGTATGACTGTACTGTACAGTGGTACCTCTGTATGCGAACAGGATCCGTTCCGGAGCCCCGTTCACATCATGAGCAGAACGCAACCCGCAGCGCCGCTTCTGTGCACGCGCAGGTCACGATTCGGCGCGTCTGCGCATGCGTGTGACGTCATTGCGCGCACCGCCGAAGCTGGAAGTAACCCATTCTGGTACTTCCAGTTTCAGCGTGTTCGTAACCCGCGCCAAACGCAACCCGCAGTGAACGCAACACAAGGTATGACTGTAGTAAGTTAAGGTCTGGTTAACTACTATAACATTTTTCTTCTTCTTTTGTAATGTATCATTTGCAAACTTGCTTTTTCTAAAAATAAAAAAGAGTCTGCATAAAAAAAATTGTACTCAATTTGGTGTACACATTTTTGGCTAGCAGATTTCCCTAATAAAATGCATTCTTAACATTATTTTCACTAATATTCACTGGGTTTTGGTGTGTTTACCTATTCGCCTAATATATCTTTTAAGTGGACATTTTTGTTGTTGCTGCTGGAAAACTATGTCACAAAATTCAAAGGAGTGCATTTAAAAAATAAATAAAATACTTGTGTTTCAGTTTGCCTACTGGTTGAGCAAATGTCAGTTAGGTGGGCTTGTATTAAAATCTGAACTGGATTGATTTAACCCCATCCCTAGGGATGGGGGACAAATTCAATTTCACTTGCATTTAAATGAGATCTTACTTAATTCTCACTTTTCCGAAAGAATACATAAACTGAAATATTGTAAAGCCATCCTTCAAAACTCGAACTTTGCAGGACACTTCTTCAGTCATGCAATGTGTCCAAAAATTCATACATTAGCATAAAGTGTGCGTATAAATGCATATGTCACTGAAAATAACATACAGAAATGAATTCAATTAAGGTAATTTGCTCGCAAAAAAATGCATATTAAGAGCGTGAAAAAGTATATTCTAGCTGGGAAGACCCAACCAGATGGACAGGGTATAAATAATAAAGGAGGAGGAGGAGGAGGAGGAGGAGGAGGAGGAGGAGGAGGAGGAGTTATGAAATTCACACTGCCATGCTGGTGGGTTGTCATGAGGTTTTAAAAAAAAAAAAAAAAAGAATCACAAACTGATGTGGTAATGTGGAAAACTGAAGAGTGGAAAGATGAGAAATGGAGAGAAACCCAAACTGACAGTTTTGCCAATCTTCACACATCCCCGATACAATCCCACAACAGGCTATAGAAACTGCAGGAGTAGAGATGGGCAAAAGCAGCACACAGAGGAAAGCATCAAGCAGTTAAACAGTATAAAATACATATAAAAATGATGCCTCTTGATCTTTGCATGCTTCTTTAAAGCATCGAATTGGGCAGCTTGCTAGCATTTTATTTATTTCATGGGCCTTTAAAAAAACACTTTACTTAGAGGCTCAAAAGGTATAAACAGCGGAACGGGGAAACTTCACAGCGAAGTAGAACAAAACTTTTTTCTTTCTTTTTTTAATGTGGTTAGTGCTTTGTAACCGGCGTTTTGTTCTTATGTGTTAGACCAGGCAACCTTTTTCTTGTGCATTCATGATTCTTTGTGCTCATGGTTGGTTAGAGCATGGTGCTCATAATGCCAAGGTCATGGTTTTGATCCCCGTATGGGGGCATGTTCCTGCAGTGCAGGGGGTTGGACTAGACACAATGGAACCTCGGTTTTTGAACGTAATCCATTCCGGAAGACCGTTTGACTTCCAAAACGTTTGAAAACCAAGGCGCGGCTTGCACTCAAGCGGAAGCCGGTTCAGACGTTCGGCTTCCAAAAAATAACGTTCGAAAACCAGAACATTTACTTCTGGGTTTGAAAAAAACACGCAACGGAAGCCATTCGACTTCCGAGGCGCGTTCGAAAACGGAAGCATTTACTTCCGGGTTTTCGACATTCGGGTTCCAAAACATTCATCAACGGAGAGGTTCGAGAATCAAGGTTCCACTGTAATCCATTGAGTCCCTTCCAACCCTATGATTCTGTGATGGGGTATATGCTACCCTGCTGCCTCGAAACTGCAAAAGTTTCAGGGCAGTCATTTGGCTTCACTTCTAGCTCATGTGGATCCCAGAGCTTTCTACAGAAATCCTGTGACTTTTCATGCAGCAAATGTTCTGGGTTTCTTTTCTTTTCTCTTTTGTCCCGCTTTTGTGGCACTAAAGTGCAGGATTGGCACCCCACCCCCCACAATGATGCAATTAGCATTGGGGAGACATCGCGGAAGAACCAAGGAAGCAGAACGATATGTGAAATGTCCGGTGTAGGTCTACCCCTAATGCACTATTCTTACAACAATGGCACGTTGCAGAATAATCTCGCAAAACAAAACGAAAAAAATCCCAGTCTGGAAAGACCTTTAGTTATTGTAAACTGCCTTGAAGGCAGGGTGAAAATTATTGCATAGAATAAAGAAATAGAATTGATTTGACCAAAAAATGTGCATGCTTAGCTCTGGTTGTCCCATTACCATCCAGCATTTCACAGATGAAAATATGGACTCTCTTGTGCATTGTTAAAACCCTGCTCTTACACAAAGGCTCACTTGGTCATGGTGCCCCCCCTTGCCCCCACTCCCAAGTTCTGTCCTCACAAATTCCTGAAAACCTCTGATTGCTGGACGTACAGTAGCCAACTTTTTAAGTCGGCCCTTGCTGCTGTGCTTGATCTGCAGCAATTAGCAGTTGACGCTTTCCACTGCACAGAAGTAAATGTTACCAGCTGCTAAGTGCAACAGACCAAGCTCTGTTTTGTGTACATATATAGTTTACTTAACACGCCCTGATTTAAAAGCCAGATTTTATCCCAGGCTATTGCAGAATAAATGAACGTTTACAGCTAGGGTTGCCAACGTTTCAACCAGCCCTGATGCCTGGGCCTCTAACAAAGACTTCCAAGTAAAGGAGAGAAGGGAGAGTGGGATTTTATTTTAGTTTGATGCATCACCCTAACCCCACACCCACCCCCTTCATCCATCAGAGGCCTCTGCTGGAGGCAAAGCTTGTTGAAGAGTTGAGAAGCTGGGAAACTTAACTGTGGATACTCATTTGCTCTTCGGTAGCCAGGCATGAAAACTGGCTTCCCAATCAGAATATGCTTGTAAGCTGATAATAAGAGTTTTCTTTTAACAGAAAGTATCTGAAGAAGTGTGCATGCACACGAAAGCTCATACCAAGAACAAACTCAGTTGGTCTCTAAGGTGCTACTGGAAAGAATTTTCTATTTTGTTTTTTCTTTTAACAGTTAGATTAGTAGCAGAGTGTCAGGAACACCAGAGGTGCATTAAAATAAACGATTATTTATGTATGCAACGACAGCAGCATGGATATTACTGGCCCAGAGATGGAAAGAAGATAAAGTCCCAACCAGAGACGAATGGTTGATGAAGATGATGGGCTATGCCGAAATGGCGAAACTGACTGGGAAAATCAGAAACCAGGAAGGAAGAGAAGTTTTAAAAGGAATGGGGGAAATTGTATTTAAGAGAACACTGTAAACAACTAAAAACTTTGGCAGGATTTGAGTAATGCTTGCAATGTACTAAAAAACTATGGTAAAAATGGATTTATTTATTTTTAAGAGAAATTAATTGAAGCAGCTGGAAAAAAGATTGATAATGGTAACCATGGAAGGGCGGAGGGGAGTCGAAGGATTCAGGGAATTCTAAATGATGATGTTGGTGTTAAATGTTTGAATTTAAATCTGCAATGTAAAACTCAATAAAAAAAAGATTTGACCAAAAAAGAAGAGGAGGAGGAGGGAAAAGAAAATGTTTGCAGTAGTTCCCAGAAGAAAAAACAGGAACCATGATTTATGAAGGACTCGACCTGGAACATAGCGGGCAGTTGGAAGGTTTGCTGTCAAAAGCCAAACAAACAGGAAGAATATAGATGGGGGCAGTGGCGTTGCTAGCCTCTGCGCTGCTGGGGGCGGCGGCAGCGCAGAGGAACCCCCCTGGGGGAGGGGCACGACGCGTGCGTCGTGACGTCATCATGACGTCACGACGCAAATGGGAGCAGAAAGGGGGAATTTCCCCCTTTCCAAGGCTTTTTTTCGGCGGTGGGTAGTGGCCAGCGAGGAGGGCGTGACAAACGTGACACCCTCCTCGCTAGTCGACCCCCCCCGCCGAAAAAAAGCGGCGGAAAGGGGAAAAAAGAAGCAGAGCCAGCGCTCTGCATTCAAGCCCCGGCTCTGCTTCCTTTCCCCGCCCCCCCCCGTGGGTTTTTTCGGCGGGGGGGGTCGACTAGCGAGGAGGGGTGACAAGCGTGACACCCTCCCTCGCTGGTCGACCCCCCCTGCCGAAAAAAAGCGGCGGAAAGGGGAAAAATAAGCAGAGCCGGCGCTCTGCATTCAAGCCCCGGCTCTGCTTCCTTTCCCCGCCCCCCCCGCGGGTTTTTTTTCGGCGGGGGGGTCGACTAGCGAGGAGGGGTGACAAGCTTGACACCCTCCCTCGCTGGTCGACCCCCCCCCCCCGCCGAAAAAAAGCGGCGGAAAGCACCCCTTCCATGTGCTGCTGGGTGACGGAGGGAGCGGCAGCGCGTGGGAGTGGCGGGAGGGGCCGCCGCTTGACACCCCCACCCGCCGCTTTTCACCCTGTCACTGGGGGCGTACCGCCCCCACCGCCCCTCCCCAGCGACGCCCCTGGATGGGGGGGGAGATAGAGATGTAGGTAGATATTCATCCAGAGAGAGCATTTTCGAGAGGCTATGTGTGATGTTGTGCCCTCAGACTCTTTATTTTCAGCTTTCAAATTGTCATCTGCCCTCAGAAATCCAGAAAGGGTGAAAACTCAATCAATAGCCAGAAAGATACATATTGACCCAGGCTTTAAAATCACAGGCTTATTGTTGTGACCACGCAGAGATGATCCCTCGTCTCAGAAGCGTGGTGTGCGACTGCTGGCTGATGGGACCGGTGGAAGTTTGATTAATGAGCAATTAACTTCAGCAGGAAAGCTTTTATCCCCAAGCAACCGACAAGTCACACTCATCTGGGGTGGGGGGGGGGTGTTCTGAAAGCTTGGCCTGACCTAGCCTGGCCTGACCTGGCCTAACTGGAGAAGTGATGCTTCATAAGGCAAACAGTTGGCCAAAATCAATGGGAGTTCGCTGTGCTTTGAGCCAGGGCTGGCTCGAGACATTTTGCTCCCTGAGGAGAGTGGCAAGATGGTGCCCCACCACCACAACAAATGTATTTTCCTCTCTTTCCAGAGTTCAGCCCTCAGCATCTCAATTAGGCCATGCCTTGCAGCTCCTTTGAGAGATTTCCACTTTTACCTTCTCCTGCAGCTTTGCTCTCTTTCTTTCAAGCAGAGAAGTACTCCTACTTACGCTCCCTTCAACTTAGCAGTGTTCACAGTGGATTCTAAAACACAGCCATCTTGCTTCACATGAAATGGAGTCTCCCCTTCACTCGATACCTCTCATGTGACTGGTGTTAGCCAATCACACGGGTACTACTAAAGAACTCTCTAGAATTCCATTACCAACCAATCAAATTTAAACACATAGTGAGTCAAAACAAAATCGAAAATTCTTTCTAGTAGCACCTTAGAGACCAACTGAGTTTGTTCCTGGTATGAGCTTTCGTGTGCATGCACACTTCTTCAGATACACTGAAACAGAAGTCACCAGATCCTTAAATATAGTGGGGGAGTGGGGAGGGGTATTACTCAGAGGGTGGTGGGAATGGGTGATAGGCTGATAAGTGTGGAAAACCTGTTGACGACTCTAAACGGCTTCAATTAGTCTTGCAGGGAAAGGCAAGGGGTGAGATGGCTAAAGATGGCTTTGTTATGTATAATGAGATAAGAATCCAATGTCTTTGTTCAAACCAGGTTTCTCCATGGTTTTAAGTTTGGTGATTAGTTGCAATTCAGCCACTTCTCTTTCCAGTCTATTTCTGAAATTTCTTTGTATTAAGACAGCTACTTTGAGATCTTTTATAGAATGTCCTGGGAGATTGAAGTGTTCTCCTACTGGTTTCTCTGTCTTGTGATTCCTGATATCAGATTTATGTCCATTTATCCTTTGGCGTAGGGTTTGGCCTGTTTGTCCAATATAGAGAGCTGAAGGGCACTGTTGGCATTTGATTGCATACACAATGTTGGAAGATGAGCAATTAAATAGTCCTGAGATGGTGTGTTTGATGTTGTTGGGACCAGTAATGGTGTTATCCGGGTTTATGTGGCAGCAAAGTTGGCATCTGGGTTTATTGCAGGCTCTGGTACCAGTGTCCATGTTGAGTCCTGTTTTTGTATTATTGTGGGTGAGGAGCTGTTTGAGATTGGGTGGCTGTTTGTATGCGATGAAGGGTCTTCCTCCCAGAGCTTGGGAAAGAGAACTGTCATTGTCTAGGAGAGGTTGTAGATCTCTGATGATGCGTTGTACTGTTTTAACTTGGGAGCTGTATGTGATGACTAGTGGTGTTCTGTTATTTTCTTTTTTGGGTCTGTCTTGCAGCAAGTTCTCTCTGGGTATCAGTCATTTTCTTTTTTGGGTCTGTCTTGCAGCAAGTTCTCTCTGGGTATCACATAGTGAGTCGTACAAGCATTTACCATTTCAGCGAATTGACTTACTATATTTAACACCTCAGACCTGGAGCCAGATCACACCTTGAGGATAAAACCAAAGACAGTGGTTTATTGGGGACTGATAAATAGGAAACAAGGCCCCCAACAAATTGTGCCAAGCAAATATGAACTTTTGGAGCATATGTATTTGTAAAAGAGAAAGAAAAAAGATAGCTGTCATGACACTCTCTTTGTATAGCTTTTAGTTAGCCAATATGGTGCTCTCCAGACATTGTGGAGTACAGCTGTCATCATTACTGTTTCTTGGCCATGATAGGTGGAGCTGATGGGAGCTGGAGTCCAGCAACATCTTGACTACCACTGGCCTTATGTGGTGTATTCCGTTATATCCCATATGTTCAGTGGCGTCGCTAGCCTCTGCGCTGCTGGGGGCGGCGGCAGCGCAGAGGCACCCCCCTGGGGGAGGGGCACAACGCGTGCGTCGTGACGTCATCGTGACGTCACGACGCACGTGTATGCAGAAAGGGGGGATTTCCCCCTTTCCGAGGCTTTTTTTCGGCAGGGGGTGGTGACCAGCGAGGAGGGGGTGACAAGCGTGCCCCCCCCTCGCTGGTCGCCCCCCCCCGCCGAAAAAAGCGGGCAGAAAGCCTGGAAAAGAAGCAGAGCGGCGCTTAAACGCGCCTGCTCTCCTTCCTTTCCAGGCTTTCCCCGCCCCCCCCGCGGTTTTTTTTCGGCGGGGGGGTGACCAGCGAGGAGGGGGTGACAAGCGTGACACCCCCCCTCGCTGGTCGGGCCCCCCCCCCGCCGAAAAAAGCGGGCGGAAAGCCTGGAAAAGAAGCAGAGCGCCGCTTAAACGCGCCTGCTCTCCTTCCTTTCCAGGCTTTCCCCGCCCCCCCCCGCGGTTTTTTTCGGCGGGGGGGTGACCAGCGAGGAGGGGGTGACAAGCGTGACACCCCCCCTCGCTGGTCGGCCCCCCCCGCCGAAAAAAAGCAGCGGAAAGGGGAAAAGGAAGCAGAGCGGCGCTTAAACGCGCCTGCTCTGCTTCCTTTCCGGCCCCCCCCCCCGCGGTTTTTTTCGGCGGGGGGTGGTGACCAGCGATGAGGGGGGGACAAGCGCGACACCCCCCCTCGCTGGCCGACCCCCCCCCTGCCGAAAAAAAGCGGCGGCAGCACCCCATCCGTGTGCTGCTGCTCCCGGGGTGACGGAGGGCGCAGCGGCGCGTGGGAGTGGCGGGAGGGGTCGCCCCCACCCGCCGCTGCTCACCCTGTCACTGGGGGCGTACCGCCCCCACCGCCCCTCCCCAGCGACGCCCCTGCATATGTTATAATTCTGTACATTGTGACATATAAGGGTTTTGATTCAGAGGGAGCCATACATAAACAAAGAAGTGTGGCCAGGCACTGCTCCCATATGGATGTACAAGACCTGTCTGGATAATCTAGTCTTTGATCACTCTCAAAAAACTCATGTTGGAGGGATTACACTGAACGCATCCCCAGCTTAATGGATCTGCTGAGTCGGAGCTCCTCAGGTCTGGGTATAATAAAACTTCAAAGCCCCCCTTGGTGCCCAGTCATTAGTTGCACTGTTTTTTCATCTTTGTTTCATCGTTGGCTCATTATTCTTGACTCTCGCTGTTGACATTTTCTCTAATCGGCTGCTGAAGGAAAGGTCTTCCGAGAGGGAAGAGGAGATGCCCTCGCCTTTGGCTGCTGGTCTTGCCTTCACGAAAGGGCTGAGGGCATGAACTCTGCATTTCCTGGAGAGGAATTGGAAACATACCCCTGGGCCCAGTACATAATCCACTTAAAAGAGATGGCAGAGAGAATCAGACATGGCGCTTTTGACCCTGTCAAATCTACGCAGACACGTTGGCTGAGACGAAGTGCCAACTGTGAAGGGAAGAACAGGGCTTGAAGGCCACCTTTTGATATTAGCTTGCTCCAGGGAGCGACCCAAATTAGGGGGTTCTCTAATGATCAGCAGTCTTCACATTCCATCCCCAGCTTCTAGACCAGAAATGCAGGCACGAAATGGGCATTAAAGATCCTGTAATACAGGAATGGGGAACCTGTGGCCCTCCAAAGGTTGTTGGTCTCTTTTGAGGCATCCTCCCAAGCACCATAGGACCACCCCCTTAATCTGCATTAATTCACATATCACTAAAGCACTAGTTTTGAAGGAAAGAAGAACACTCTTCATTTATAAATGGAGCATGGATCTGTTGCAGAAGACACCATCTTAGAAGAATGACTTTCTCCTGCATGAGAGTGAAGTCCCGTTCTTCTAAGATGATACTTAAATTGCAACAATTATTTTATGTGTTGAAAAAATGATAATGAATGGCCTTTAATTTGATTAGAAAGTTTTCTAATTTATTGATTTGATTAATCAATTAAAGGTTGCAGCCCTAATACCAAAATTATGGCAGTGCAACTTGGGTAGGACAGTAGAGGCACCTGCCCTGGGCTTAACTTGGAGAGGGAAACAAAATGGACATTAAATATCATCTAATATAGGATGGATATGGCCCTTCAGATATTGGATTCCAATTCCCATCAGCCCCAACCAGTATGGCCAGTGGTGAAGGATGATAGGAGTTGGAGTCCGACATCTTCCTACACCATGCTGAGGTCCCCTCATTGTTGCCTGGGGGACCTAATCGCTGCTTCTTGCCAGTTGGCAAATGCCAAAGAATAAAAACAAAAACAGAATGAAAATAGAAAGCAACTGCCATTGAAATGGAAAGGGAAGTTTTCATTTGTTTGGGCTTTAAAATAGTATGCAGACCACAATGTTAAAGAGAAAAACAATAAGTAATCATGCTTCTACCAAAAAAGCTAGAAAATTAACATTGCTATAGTGTGTCGAGGGTGGGGAGGGCAATAGTTATAGTATTATGGTGTTCTGTATTTAGCAACCTCCAATATCTAGGTAGGATGTGCAGAAGCCTTTAGCTCTAGCTGGATAGGGAATTAAACAAGCAGTTCACAGACACAGCCTGGATAAGTTACTCTGAATCACATAATCAGCTTTTCAGAATAGGGAGCAAGGAAGATCGCTTTTCTACCAAACAGCTGGTTATGGATAGTCAAAGGTCTGGATCCAGGCTAGTAACCCAATCCTATGCAAGTCACTCAGAAGTAAGGCCTTCTTGAGCGTAATGGAGTTTACTCTCAGATAAGTGAGGCTGGGATTGCAGCCTTAATTCCCAGAATGTGTGTATAGAACTGCAGTCAAAGTTAATTGTCCTTAGGTCCAAAAAGAATCGAGAAAACCTGACAATAGGACAAACATATCCTATTGATTTCCATTACTGAAATCATCTTGAAGTTCAGCTAATGTAACAGACAATCCAACACAGAAATCCTTTTAAGTCCAATGGGTCTTCCTCCCTCATAAGTGAATATAGGGTGACAGCCTAAGTCCAGAATCTCAGGGACAGTCAAATCACAGTATCACTTTTGCATATCCATTCTATACTCTTTTCTTTTCTTTTCTTTTCTTTTCTTTTCTTTTCTTTTCTTTTCTTTTCTTTGCATTAATGGGGGGGTTTAAGAGATCTGTATGAAAATTCACATTGAAATATTTGTTTTTGAACATACCATCTTTCAATGGTCGTTTTTCAAAATGTA
Organism: Lacerta agilis; assembly: GCF_009819535.1. Taxonomy (NCBI): domain Eukaryota; kingdom Metazoa; phylum Chordata; class Lepidosauria; order Squamata; family Lacertidae; genus Lacerta; species Lacerta agilis. Next base: position 32,530,218 of record NC_046325.1, on the reverse strand, counting down.
TTTTATCTCAAAATATGCATGTTGCCTTTTGATACTCTTCTGAGCTGAAAACCATGTTGAAAGCATTTGGAGAACTGCAGCATCTGATTGACAGGTATACTCTGATCCTTCCCTAAGTCAGGGAGAGATGCAGCTCTAGACAGTTCCTATCGGAATTTGCACAGATCAAAGGACTCAGGCATTCCTAGTACGGAGCCGACCTAGAATTTCTAACAGGCTGAGGAGAGGTGTGGGTGGGTGGGTGGAAAACAGCCTGTGCCGCCTTAACAGCAATTCAATTCATAGAAATTGGCTTGCAACTGTTCCTACTTTAGAAGCTGCAGGCTCCTCTCATGCAGTGCTGTCAGAAAACTTGTGTTTAGGCTGGAATGCAAAGTCTGGCTAAACCCTTCTTCCCAATCAACAGAATGCCTTCCTTGCTTGAGGCATTTAAGATTGCATCCAATTATGCCTGATTCGGCTAAAAAGCAACCGAATTATTTCACATTGCTATCTTACTCGTGATGCATTCATTTATTCGGCAATAGCCTGTCCTCCATCAATTTAAGGGTCAATAGGCTGTTAGTTCTTTGGATTAAAAATATGCTAGGACAGTCAAATTGCCCTGGAACAGGTAATCGGCAAGCTGTCTCCCTAACTGGTTTGGGGGTCACCCCTGGTTCTGGTGCAGCTCAAATAAATGTCCCCCACATCGCTTGTTCTCTTCGATTCAGGTAGATGGCTAGGGTAGCTCAGAAGGGCCATCACACAAAAATGCACACGTGCAGCAATAGAGGCTTGGCTGAAAAGCTAAAAGCCTACACATGAGGCAGATTGAAGAGAAGGAAATATGAATTGGCCCCGCCCCGTAGCTTGACCAATTGCAGCTAGGAGTGGTTAGGAGATTTGTTGTTGTTGTTGTTCAGTCATTCAGTCATGTCCGACTCTTCGTGACCCCATGGACCAGAGCACGCCAGGCACCCCTATCCTCCACTGCCTCCCGCAGTTTGGCCAAACTCATGCCAGTCGCTTCAAGAACACTGTCCAACCATCTCATCCTCCGTTGTCCCCTTCTCCTTGTGCCCTCCATCTTTCCCAACATCAGGGTCTTTTCCAGGGAGTCTTCTCTTCTCATGAGGTGGTCAAAGTACTGGAGCCTCAACTTCAGGATCTGCCCTTCCAGTGAGCACTCATGGCTGATTTCTTTAAGGATGGATAAGTTTGATCTTTTTGCAGTCCATGGGACTCTCAAGAGTCTCCTCCAGCACCATAATTCAAAAGCATCAATTCTTCGGCGATCAGTCTTCTTTATGGTCCAGCTCTCACTTCCATACATTACTACTGGGAAAACCATAGCTTTAACTATATGGAGCTTTGTCGGCAAGGTGATGTCTCTGCTTTTTAAGATGCTGTCTAGGTTTGTCATTGCTTTCCTCCCAAGAAGCAGGCGTCTTTTAATTTCGTGGCTGCTGTCACCATCTGCAGTGATCATGGAGCCCAAGAAAGTAAAATCTCTCACTGCCTCCATTTCTTCCCCTTCTATTTGCCAGGAGGTGATGGGACCAGTGGCCATGATCTTAGTTTTTTTGATGTTGAGCTTCAGACCATATTTTGAGCTCTCCTCTTTCACCCTCATTAAAAGGTTCTTTAATTCCTCCTCACTTCTAGGAGATAGATTAAGCTTCAGGAAGCTAGGAGATAGGCGGAGTCATTGATTTTAAAAAAATAGCATACACTCTCACATTCTGGCCAGCTTCCATTTTGACTTGAAATGTTTGTTTGGGGCTTCTCAGAAGTAAATAAAGGCAAGAAGGGGGGGGAGCGCCAGCCTGCAATGGCGCCCACCTGAGAGGTGCCGGAACTGTGCTCCGGCTGGGAAAAAAAGCACTGGAAAACAGTATACTAAAATGCTGACAAATTTACATGAGCACTTTTTTAAAAGGGGGGGCATCGTGTACTGATGTGGAAATGTAGCAAACTAAATTTAAGATTATGAAAATGAGAAACTAAGAGGAACCAAAGTGGGCAGGCAATCTCTTCCATCCCTAGTTTGAACTCCTCCAGCATGGCAAACTGGAAACTTGGATTGTTCTGTCCAGCAACACTATTCTTTTGAAATAGTACTTAAAAAAAAACAAAAACATTTCACTAAGCATTCTGGTGGACCAAAATATTTTGCAAGGAATGTCCCAGTTCCTCTCCAATTTCCAGTTGTTCACTTAAGCTTCAGGAAGTATAAACCCTCGGGCTTTAATGAGTCACCACTAAACTGATCGCCCATGTTTGCTTCTTTAGAGCAGCTATCTTAAATGTGCTTTTACGGGCTTACTCAGTCTTTCTTTTCTTTTTATATTGCAGCTTCCTGGGAAGATGCCAGCTATGGCACAACGAGACCCAGGAGGCCAGTCAGAAGCTACAGTGGTCAGCAGTTGGTAGGAGTCAGACATTAATCAGCCCCTTGAAGATCTAGAAACGGGTCTGAAGCCAAGTGTACAAGTGGGACCTGAAACGAAATGTTGCACTGCTCCTATTAAGAACATTCCATTTGCCCTTCCCTCTCGGTTTTCTTTTTCTCATCACCACCGCTAGCAAACATTAAAAGGTAAAGGTACCCCTGACCGTTAGGTCCAGTTGCAGACGACTCTGGGGTTGCGTGCTCATCTCGCTCTATAGGCCGAGGGGAGGCGGCGTTTGTCCACAAACATTAGGTAAAGGTAAGGTCAAGGGGCCCCTGACCATTAGGTCCAGTAGTGGACGACTCTGGGGTTGCAGTGCTCATCTTGTTTTACTGGCCGAGGGAGCGGGCATACAGCTTCCAAGTCATGGGGCCAGCATGACAAAGCCGCTTCTGGCAAACCAGAGCAGCGCACGGAAACACGGTTTACTTTCCCACCAGAGTGGTACCTATTTATCTACTTGCACTTCATTGTGCTTTCGAACTGCTAGGTGGGCAGGAGCTGGGACCGAGCAACGGGAGCTCACCCTGTCGCGGGGATTTGAACCGCCAACCTTCTGATCAGCAAGCCCTAGGCTCTGTGGTTTAACCCACAGCACCACCCGTGTCCCATCCGCAAACATTACAGGGTCTCTAAACACACTCAGTCCTCATTCCAACATTTTTGGACGTTTCAGAGGATTGGAGGATTCAAATCCTCGCTGAGGTCACATCCACACTATGCATTTACATACCACACAACTGTCCCGTTTTAAGCAGGACACCCCAGATTTACAGAAGCCGCCCCGGTTTCTGATCCCAATCCTGGGTGTCCCATTTTTTTCCGTCCTTCGCTGTGGAGTGAGCCAGTTGGCTCAAACCAGAGCGAGGGACCAATAAAACAGAAGCAACACTTACCTAGTTCTGCACATCACCACAGTCGTTCCTCCTTCCAGCATGGCTTTCCAGCCAACATACTTCCAGAAAGCAGCACCACGCTTCTGGAAGTGCAGTTGTGGCAGAGGTGGGGGCCGCGGCAGAGGTTGCTGCAGTGGAGTCGGAGGGCGAAAGTGGCAGGCGAAGGTGCAAGGGAACTGGGGGGGGCGCATTTGTGAGAGAGGACACAGCCTCTGCCGAGGTCATGTCCCAATTGGGCGGTAAGCATTTAGAGCGCATTCATATCACTTTAACAGTCCTGGCTTCCCCCAAAAGACTCATTGGAACTGTTGTTTATCCTTCACAGAGCTACAATTCCTAGCATCTTTAACCAATGACAGTTCCCAGGAAACTGGGAAAAGCAATAATTGTTCGAGTGGTGTTGTTGTTGTTGTTCAGTCGTGTCCGACTCTTCATGACCCCATGGACCAGAGCATGCCAGGCACTCCTATCCTTCACTGCCTCCCGCAGTTTGGCCAAACTCATGTTAGTAGCTTCAAGAACACTGTCCAACCATCTCATCCGCTGTCGTCCCCTTCTCCTTGTGCCCTCCATCTTTCCCAACATCAGGGTCTTTTCCAGGGAGTCTTCTCTTCTCATGAGGTGGCCAAAGTACTGGAGCCTCAACTTCAGGATCTGTCCTTCTAGTGAGCACTCAGGGCCGATTTCCTTGAGAATGGATAAGTTTGATCTTCTTGCAGTCCATGGGACTCTCAAGAGTCTCCTCCAGCACCATAAATCAAAAGCATCAATTCTTCGGCGATCAGCCTTCTTGATGGTCCAGCTCTCACTTCCGTACATTACTACTGGGAAAACCATAGCTTTAACTATACAGACCTTTGTCGGCAAGGTGATGTCAAAAGCGTTTTAAATGTACAGTGTGGCATTTAGATCTTACTTCAATACTAGTGATGATAAAGAACTACATAACTTTTAGAAGACATCTGAAGTCAATCCTGTATTGGAAAGTTTTTAATGTTTGATATTTTACTATGTTTTATACATGCTGTAAGATGGCCGGGGTAGTAGTAGTAGTAATAGTAGTAGTAGTAATAATAATAAGGCACAATGATGTGGGCTTTCCAGAAAATTTTGAATGGGAAAATTTTCCCTTGGCCACAGACATTCTTTGAAGTCCTCACAAGTTAAAAACTAGGAAATAGCCATGTTTGTCTAATACAGTGGTACCTCTGGTTACGAATGGAATCCATTCCGGAGGATCGTTCGTAACCGGAAACCACTCATAACCTCCCATTGAGCACGCCTCCCGTTGCACACGTGCCTCTGGCATGCAATTTCTGCTCGCATCCCGGGGCAAAATTTGCAACCGGGAGCGGCTACTTCCAGGTTACCAGAGTTCGTAACCCGCAGCGTGCGCAACCAGAGGCGTTCGCAACCACAGGTAACCACTGTATTGTGCTTGCAATTAGAACCCATTTGTTCTTACTAATGTCATGAAATTACTCAATTGGAAATTTTACGTTTGGGGAACTTTTCTGCCGCACATCGCAACACCCGCCTTCGACGGCAAAGGCAGCAGGCTAGCTTGCATGGGACACACAGTGCTATCCTTCAACAGCTCCCTGCTGCTCCCTGCCTCCTAACACCAGCCACTGAGGTGATTGGTTCCCTCTGCCTAATAATAGGGTTGGCCCCAGGACAACCTGAAAAATCCAGACTGCAGCACAACCCAAAGAAAGAATAGCGTGTGCTGCAAAAAGGTGATTGCAGAGCAAATATGAAAAGCCAAGCAAGGGTTCCAAGCCACACTGCCCAGACAAATTCCAAAATAAAATCATTAGCCAACTTAAATATGAGGTAAATTCTTTCCTAAGGCCAAACACGGCCTCTGTTAAGACTTCCCAAAATAACACGGCAGACAATGTAACGTTATCTGCAGCACTTCCTTGTGCCACACGGAAAGGAGCTGAGCCTTTCTAGGCTCATCGAGTTACAAAATTAAACCATATATTTTACTCAGTGTCAAGGGCTGTGGCTGAGTGGTAAAGCACATGGTCTGCATGCCAAAGGCCCCAGGTTCAATCCTGGGCATCTGCAGGTAGGGCTGGGGAAAGCTTTCTGCCTATAGCCCTGTACAGCTGCTGCCAGTAGGTTTAGGCAGCACTGAACTAGGTGAGCCAAGGGTCTGTAAAAGCTAAGTTCTCATGTTCCTGAGCTCGCAGAGGCTAAAAACATGATCTCAGTTCAGATCTCAGCTCAACCAGGAAATCATTGGGCATCCTTCAGGGCCAGCAACTGTCCCTCTCTCGAGTGTGGAGATAAGAATACTGCCATACATTGCAGTTGTGATTATTATGGTGATGCTGTATGGAAAAGACCAAAAGCACTATTATGTATTACCAAAGATGCATCCAACTTTATCTTCAAACTGGTCAAGTTTGCTGTCTGGGTCAGGGTGGGCCCTGACATGGCCACAGTCTTACTCCACTCTCGCAATCCTCCTTGGCTTGCTTTGCTCAGAAAGCCATTGATGCAGTGGAGTGGTACCCAGCAGAACTGGTTCTCCATTATTTAACGGAATCCCTCTTCCTTGCCTCTTCGTCGGATCAATAGGGACGTTTGGCTGCTGGATCTGTGATTGCTGTTTCCTTCTGTTCCTTTTGCAACGTGGAGTCTGCCGCCGTCACTCTTTAAGCAAAATCTCCAGGAATCATTTGGGTAAAGGCTGTAGGAGTTGGGCTTTGCTCGGATATCACCTTACTACAACAGTTGTCAGTCACCATGTTGTTGGGGCCGGGTAGGAATTTTTTCCACTTGACAAAGTGGCACTGGCCAATTGGTTTTCGCCTACCTAGTAGCCATCGTCACAACTTTTGTGAGGCTAGGGATTGGGCAAGCCTTTGTTTGGTTGGAGGGGAGGTTGTTGCCTTGCCTACCGCTCCTCTGTAAGGGTATTCTGTTAAAGGGGTGTGAATACTGTCTGAAACCTGGGCATGGGCTAAGACATGGGTGGGCAAACTAAGGCCAGGGGGCCAGATCCGGCCCAATCGCCTTCTAAATCCAGCCTGCAGACGGTCCAGGAATCAGTGTGTTTTTACATGAGTAGAATGTTTGCTTTTATTTAAAATGCATCTCTGGGTTATTTGTGGGGCATAGGAATTCATTCATTTTTTCCCCTCCAAAATATAGTCCGGCCCCCACAAGGTCTGACGGACAGTGGACCGGCCCCCTGCTGAAAAGGTTTGCTGACCCCTGGCCACTAGGGCCATGTCACAGCCCCTACGGGTACCCCTCGGGTGGTGCCACTATCTGACACCCTTCCATGGACTCCCTGCAGATGGGCAGGAGTCAAGATATAGCCTGGCTTCACCCCAATGCCTAAGCCAAACCACTCACATCTGTAACCAATAAAGTTGTGGCCTATTTGAACCCATAAAACCAAATATTCAGTGTCAGTGTGATTTATTGTTGCCCTGGGAACTTTGTGGGTCGGGTGCCTTGGGACGCAATCCTCCTTAGCTTGCTTTGCTCAAAAAGCCATTGATGCAGTGGAGTGGTACCCAGCAGAACTGGCTCTCCATCATTTAACAGAATCCAGCGCTAATCAGACTCCAGAAGAATAAATGTCCCTGTAGCACAGGAGTGGGGAGGTTTAGGCCCTTGGGACTCTCCCCCAAACCACCCCTGTTCTTGAACCACATCCTCTCCCTTCCAGCTACACACTTTGCCATATTCCCTCTGAGTATTTTCACCTGGCTGGAAGGTGTCCAAAATAGATGCCTGTACAAAGGTAAAATTTATATGCATTCCTCTGTCCACTTTCACCTCAAGCTCCACACACCAGCAGCATGTGGCTCTCAGGTTGAAGAAGGTTCCCCAAACCTGTGGTAGCAGGAATAGCCCTACTTCTCACCCTTCCTGTATCTTCGTGTCTTCCAGATGTTGTTAGACTACAATGGTCATGGCCATGCTGGCTGGGGCTGATGGGAATTGTAATCGAAAACATCTGGAAGGCTGCTGCACAGAGAGCCTGTTTCTTGCTAAGTGTTGCTCGTGCACCCTAACAAGTCACCCTTATTCCCCATATCTTTGATTTAAGCGTTAAGGATGGCTCCAAGGGGATTTGATATGCAGCATTGAGTAGCCAATTAAAGCTTGCTGGTGTTTTGCTCTGTGGGGGAGAGATGCATGCAGAAAGGTTTAATCTGCCGAGATCTATTGCTCTTTGGTAGCGTCAGAGTTGGGAAAGATATAGATGAATGAGAAGCAAGGAAGAAGAAATGGGGAAAGGAAGTGTCTGGGGAATGATGACGATCCGTTTGGCAGGCAGTCCCTGTTTGCTGTTAGAAGCTTTCAACGGTGAACAATGAGGGCTATAAAATCTACTCAAGCCCCAATGCATTTTCATTTAACTGTTTTGCCTCTGAGGTCCAATCCTGTTCTCCTTTGGGTCAGCTGCAAGACTGGCATCGGTAAAAGTAGGAGCAATTCACAGACACCTACCAGAATTACAAAATAAGAGCTAGTGGTGGAGGGGAGTTCAGTGAGAGGGAGAAGGCCGTGCCTGTTGAAGCCTGGTCAGATGAAAGGAGAACAGCCTAAGTTCACCTCCTATGCAACAAATTTTGCAACCCGTAAGGCAGAATCAAGTGGTTTCCTCAGTTACCTGCTCGTGGTTGCCCATGAAGACAGCATCACTATACTCCTCACAACACTACAGGGGTGGGGAACCTCCAGCCTGGACCTCTCTGTTTGGCCCACGAGGCCATTCTGGAGAAGCCACACCCACCCACCCTACACCTGATGTCATACATGACACCAGGTGTGTGGCAGGTAAAGGCGGTGCTTCAAACAAACAATTGGGAACTTAAAGTGGGTTTCTGGTTTGTTCCTTTGCTGGAGAAAAGATGGCAAGAACACACTTTGCTCAAGGAGGGGAAAGCAGTTCCTTTCTTCTTCTCTTAAACCTCCAGTTTGGCAAAGTTGTCTTCTTTTTCTAGGGGGCTGACACCAAGGACAATTTCTGAGAAATGTCTTCTGAGAAATTGTGGCTCAGTTGTGGTTAAAACCTGTTCCCTTTTCTCCTGAGAGCAACTCAGTTTTGGATAAAACCTGTTCCCTTTTCTCCTGAGAGCAACTCAAGTTCCCCCCTCTCTCTTTTTGGAGATGCTTTTATTAGAATATTCTCAGTGGACTTCTCCATAAATGCTTTTTCTAGGCAAAACCCCCACAACACGCTTTTTAAACTTGTCGTTGGGATTTGCCTTCTAGAGTCTTCACCATCTCTGTAGCTCTTTCTGCTCTCATATGAAGTTTTTTCAAACTTAGCAGCAACATCTTTCTTGAACCACAGCACCAGAACATGGTGCAAAAGACGCTCTCTCTCGCACACGCAGAATATGCCTTCTGCTCACAGAGGGCTATTTTACAGCACACACTGGAGCAGCCTTCGCCAACCTGGTGCCCTCCAGATGTTTTGGACTGGCTGAGGATAATAGGAGTTGTAGTCCCAAATTTTTTGGAAGGTACCAGGTTGGCAAAGGCTAAGTTAAAGCACACTATGTCACCCATTCTGTATACACAAATCCTGGGGACCTGCTTTGCACACTACGTAATCCGGCTGTTCGTGTGGGCATTGGGTAGCATTTGGAACTTCATGGTCTGAAAACCAGATGTTCAAAGCCCTCTTTTCTTCCCCTTGCAGAATTCTGAGTGCTCAACTTATCCTAGTCGCTTTTCCGATATTTACTTCAGTTTATTTACATAATTTCTCTGCATGGCTGAACACCCATCCATCCTTCTGGTTCCTTTCCACTTGACAAGTCTTGGGTTGTTGTTTTTTTAAAAAAAATGTTGCTGGGCTTTCTTTTCCCCTTTCCTCAACACCAAAGCTTTGAAAGCAGAAAGCAAGGAGAAAATATCAGGAGCCCTGTCATATATTTGTCTAGCATTAGATTTTCACCATCTCACTTAAAGCAAACAACATACAAGCTGTTAGCATGGCCCAAAGTGGGCCCTGGAGACCTGTGAAGGAGCTGAGAAGAGAATCTCTCCAGTCACTGAAAACAAAGGGCTTGGGATTGTTTTAGCAGCCTGAAAAAATGGACGGCAAATAAAAATCCAGAATGCAAAGCCTCTGGGCTGCGTTGATCATTGCCAGGAGCCCTCCACCTCTTTTTGGGGGGGGGGTTGGAATCACAGAGCCCCCCCCAGGCTCCTTTGTTGCTGAGACAGGTAACAGACTACAATCCATGAGAAACACCTTCCCTCCTACCAAACTACAGCAAAAGGGGGGGCAGGAATGAGCACACAGGGGTATCAGAAGAAAAAAAAAACATTTAGGAGCTGCAAGAAAATGCTTCACCCGGTTTCTGAGCTGATCCCGCTTTTCCTTAGGACAGGCATCCCCAAACCCGGCCCTCCAGATGTTTTGGGACTACAATTCCCATCATCCCTGACCACTGGTCCGGTTAGCTAGGGATGATGGGAGTTGTAGTCCCAAAACATCTGGAGGGCCGGGTTTGGGGATGCCTGCCTTAGGATGTTCCTATTTTCATTGGAGAAATGTTGGAGGGTATGGAGTTATGCAACTCCCCCCCCTCACCCCGAGCCAAGAAGATAAATATCTATACAACCTTTGGAAGACATCTGAAGGCAGCCCTGTACAGTCGTACCTCGGATTACGTACGCTTCGGGTTGCGTACTTTTTGGGTTACGAACTCCGCTAACCCAGAAGCGCAACCCGGCGCGCGTGCAATTTGTGCATGCGCAGAGTGATTTTTGCAGTTTTTCGGTTTTTCGGTCTGCGCATGCGAAAACGAATTGTTCAGGTTACGTCCTTTTTGGGTTACATACTGTAACCCGGAATGGATTAAGTACGTAACCCGAGGTACCACTGTATAGGGAAACTTTTAATGTTTTATTATGGTTTTATATACATTGGAAGCTGCCCAGAGCGGCTGGGGCAACCCAGTCAGAAGGGCAGGGTATAAATAATAATATCATCATCATCATCATCATCATCATCATCATCACCATTTCATCAGAGAAACCAGATGCCTATAAGAAACCCTCGACGATGATCTGAGTGCCCTAGCCAGTGTGGTGTAGTGGTTAAGAGCGGTAGACTCGTAATCTTGTGAACCGGGTTCGCTTCCCCACTCCTCCCCATGCAGCTGCTGGGTGACCTTGGGCTAGTCACACTTCTCTGAAGTCTCTCAGCCCCACTCACCTCACAGAGTGTTTGTTGTGGGGGAGGAAGGGAAAGGAGAATGTTAGCCGCTTTGAGACTCCTTCGGGTAGTGATAAAGCGGGATATCAAATCCAAACTCTTCTTCTTCTTCTCTCCCATTCATAATCCACAAGAATTGGTATAGAGAAGGAATCAGGCTCCATTTGGCTGGGGCCGAGGGAAGACACCCAAAAGCCAAGCATGTCTCACAGCGCTCATTAACTGTGCCTAAAGTCTCGCCTCCTTCGGCTCATTTCCAGGTCCGGCCAAAACACCATTCTGAGACAACCAGCTTGTCACTGAGTCAATCCCACAGCCCTCAGTTCCTTTGCCCTTTATCTTATGGTTTCTTGCGCCATTATTAAAAAAAAAAAAAAAAAAAAAAAAACTCGGCCGTCAAAATGAGCATCTTCATATCGGAGGCCTTTTCTCTCCCTCCTCCTTTCACTGAAGGGCCATTGTGCGGATGAGAAGAGCCTTTTGCCAAAAAAGGAGGCGATGGGAGGGGGAAAGGAATAAGGATCCCACCGTGCCCTCCAGACCAAATAAATAAATTAAAGAGAAGAGCCAAATGAGTTTCATTACTCGTCCAGTGAAAGAGGCTTTCTTATTTATCTTTGCATGTTTTCCTCGTCTCCACAAAGGGCCTCTGTTCTTTTCTCCTTTTTTGCGGCCTGCCTGCCCATTTGCCCATCAGAGGGGAACAAACCATAACAAATATGATGTTTTGCTCCCATTTACTTGAGCAGGGCGAAGTTCAGGGCAGCCTGCAGAAGACCCATTTCCTTTGGAGAACAGAGCGCTAGAGGCTTCTGGTGCCCTTATGGTGCCATGCCAGAGTGGTGCATGCTCTGGTTATCTCCTGCTTGGACTACTGCAATGCGCTCTACGTGGGGCTACCTTTGAAGGTGACCCGGAAACTCCAACTAATCCGGAATGCGGCGGCTAGACTGGTGACTGGGAGCGGCCGCCAAGATCATATAATACCGGTCCTGAAAGACCACATTGGCTCCCGGTACATTTCTGAGCATAATTCAGTGTTGGTGCTGACCTTTAAGGCCCTAAACAGCCTCAGCCCTGTATACCTGAAGGAGCGTCTCCACCCCCATTGTTCTGCCCGGACACTGAGGTTCAGCTCCGAGGGCCTTCTGGCAGTTCCCTCACTGTGAGAAGTGAGGTAACAGGGAACCAAGTAGAGGGCCTTCTCAGTAGTGGTGCCCGCTCTGTGGAATGCCCTCCTGTCAGATGTCAAGGAAATAAGCAACTATCTGACTTTTAGAAGACATCTGAAGGCAGCCCTGTTTAGGGAATTTTTTAATGTTTGATGTTTTATCATGTTTTTAGTATTCTGTTGGGAGCCGCCCAGAGTGGCTGGGGAAACCCAGCCAGATGGGTGGGGTATAAATAAATAAATATTATTCATTTACAGATTGGGAACGTGAGCTGTGATTCCACACAACTGGTGTGCAGGGCCAAGAGCCCAACTGGCCTTTCAGCCTGAGGGCCACATTCCCTTATGGGAAATCTTCCAGGGGCCGCATGCCAGTATTGTGGAAGGCCAGAGACAAGGGCTAGGTGATATATCGATATAACATCCAAAACATCAATAAATAAACAACAACAACAACAACAGCAAACTTTTAGACTAGGCATAGGCAAACTCGGCCCTCCAGATGTTTTGGAACTACAACTCCCATCATCCCTAGCTAACAGGACCAGTGGTCAGGGATGATGGGAGTTGTAGTCCCGAAACATCTGGAGGGCCGAGTTTGCCTATGCCTGTTTTAGACCCACTGGAAGTAATAAACCTGAGTAAGTTAGGTCTGTTAGTTTCAATGGATTTACTCGGAGTAAAACAGTTGAATGCCAACCATTTTTTTAAAAAGACCCTAAAACAATAGCCATGCAGATGACTAAATAATGAAACTGGAGTGCAGAGGCATAGCATGGGGGCATGGAGGGGGGGAACTGTGGCCCCAGGAACATATTTTTGAGGGGGCACAATCAGGCACCCCCACGGCAGGCATGGAGCCCTGACAGCTGAGGCATGGAGGCAGGTGGGTTGGTCTAATGGGCATAGTTTCTGAATCTGATGGGTGCAGGGAAGCGTTAGATGATTATGTGTATTGCGTCACTTAATTCAAAATGTGATTGCCTAGCCCTGCTCATTCTGCTGAGGGGGGTGCTGGATTGTCACCCTAAAGTCCCACCCTGGTGGCAGGGCCACTTTTTTACCTCAGAAAGGGCCCTCTTCACCTGTCACTTCCGATATATCTGGTACTGGTCCTCTGGGGGGAAGATCTTAACATAAAATATTTTTGAATCTTCGTTCTATACTTGGCAGAAGAACACGCACCCAGCTGATAAAACCACGAGGCCTATATTGCTCACTCAGCAGACGCCTTCAGGTGGGGGTTGGGGACGGGGAGAAATCGATGGAACATCTCGGAATAGCACAGCAAGGTTGCAAACGGTGCCTTGCCCGGGGTCATACGAACAAGAGCAAGCACCTGGGACTAATTGCACTAAATAAATGAGCAATTAAGGATATTACAGGAAGACTGAAACCTCCCAGACCTCTGCCTGACCCTCTTTGCTTATTTCCAAGGCAACCAGCTGCCCATCCCGGATGTCTTCCCCCCTGCCAATCAAGCCATCATGACGAAGAGGAGGCTCTCATTTATGAAGAGACGAGAAGGGTTCGGCATCCCTTTGAGCCAACGGCAGCGAAGGATAAACCTCACATTTGTGGAGCGTGCATTGTGTATTCCCAGAGATAACTTCTGCGTCCCACCTGAAAGCGGAGTAAAATATTATAAGGAGACATATGAAAGGCAGCTAACATGGTGGATAGATGGGAGGGGGAGTGAGGACTTGGGTTCAAGTTCTCACTTAGCCACAAAGCTTGCCAGGTAACCCTGCGCCAGTCAAGATCATATAGCCTAACTTATCTCATGGAATTGTCGTGAAAATAAGTTGTCGTCTGTATGGTTTTTATCATTTTTTTAGCGCTGGTGTTCTGCAATGTGTTTTTAATGTTGTACACCGCCCTGGGATCTTTTGATAAAAGGTGGTATATAAATTTAAATAAAGAAGAAGAAGAAGAAGAAGAAGAAGAAGAAGAAGAAGAAGAAGAACAACAACAACAACAACAACAACAACAACAACAACAACAACAACAGGCAGGGAAGGGCTATATATGCTATCCAAAGATCTTCAAAGGAAGATAAGTATGTTAACAATCCTAATCCTAATCTTAAAAAGACATAATCCATCTACTTTCAGCAGCCAGAAACATCATAACCAGACACTGGAAAGACTTGTCAGGAGTAAGCGTGGACCAATGGTACTAAGTAGTATGGGAAACAGCCCTACTAGAAAAACTAACCAGTAACCTGAAACTGACACGGGGACAAACAGAAGAAGACGCCTTCACCCCGGTATGGTTCCCCTTCATCACACACACAGCCCAACAGGACAATGACAAAAATCTACCGACAGCATACAAATCAATATGGCTAACCTGACCAAAAACACCCACCCACCCCACTCACACAGGAAACTAAAGATCACCACAGCCAACCACACATGAACAATCACACCCTACACCAGCCCCAACCTCTCTCACCACCAAAGGAGCACAAGCGAACAGCTGAGAACCTACACAGACAACTCTGATGCCAAACCCTACATATATTAAGCAAAATAGAAACATCGTCACCCCACCCCACCCATCTCATCATCCCACCCACCTCTCTTCCCCTTATTCTTCCTAATGTCTCAAGAACCGAAACTGATTTGTAAAAATGTTACATGGAAAAAATACGAGACATGGCACACACCTCTGTAAATCAAGAAAATCTTTAATAAAAATATTTTAAAAGTACCGTATTTTTCGCTCCATATGACGCACTTCTTTCCTCCTAGAAAGTAAGGGGAATTATCTGTGCGTTTTATGGAGCGAATGGTGGTCCCTGGGGCTGAATTGCCCAGGGGCCAAAAGAGGATCATGCTTTTTATTTTACAAAGAGAAAAGAGAGTGTTGAAAGGACCCAGCTCAGCAAGAGATCGGGAGAGAGATAAGAGTCCCGGCTCCATTTCAGCCCCGCCCTCCATTGTTGAATGTGCTGCAGAGGGAGGTTGTTTGTTTCCCCAGCGACATGTGACTGGCTGATTAGATTATCTGTCTGGAAACTGTAGAAAAGGCTCCCTTTCCTTTAGAAGCTGCAGAAATGTGAGTTGAACCCCATAAAAATGGGGCTTTTCCTCTTTGCTTTTCCCCCTTTGCAAAAAAAGTTGCAAAACTTTTAGCTGTTCCTAAAAAAAAAAGGGCTTTTAGGAGAGGAAAACCAGAAAAAAATTTCTTGTTTCCTCCTCTAAAAACGAGGTGTGCCCTATGGTCCGGTGCGCCCTATGGAGCGAAAAATATGGTACATTTGATTCACATTGTAAGCTCCCACAAAGGAACAATTGTGCATTTATACAGTAGAGCTTATTTCTCCTCTCCCACCCTGTCACTGTAATGGATGTAGGTTATACAGCCATTATTATCTTAAACCCTTCCTTAACTCTTACCTTTTTCATATGAGAATTAAGAGTTCATAAGACTCTCCCTCTTTTATGGAACCTGAACATGCCGCTTCTCAAGATAATTGCCTACTGACACAGATGCAATGAGAATCCAGGAATCAATTGATTGACCATAACAACAAATACCACCACTGTTATCGTTTATTGAAATGTTCATAATTCATCCTGGTTTCAAACCTGATTACTCATGGTTGTTTGTCTTGATTTGGTTCATTAGTACATGGGCTGGTGTCCACCTAAGTTATACACAGAGTAGACTTTTTGAAATAAATTGAAAGTTCAAGGGGTCTGCTCCAGTTATGACTAACCTTGTACATCATACCTGTACGTAGATTTTAAAATTGCCGCTTTTCTGTCTTCTGGCTGTAAAAATCTCCAGTCATAGGCTTAGTTGCCGTGAGCTCAGAGAATGTTCATGAATATTCTAACTTCTGTAAAGAAAAAGGCAGCGGGGGGGAGCTGAAAATAAGTGGGAATGCTTGTTCGTTAAGGTTGCTGGGAATTCGTAGCACTGCGGAGGGAAAACTACAGTTCCCAGGGAATATTTGGAGAAGTGATGTGCTCTAAATGTGTGTTGAATTTGCTTTAAATGTATAGTAGCTCTGCTAAGTGAAAAAGAAAAGAAAAAGAAATTTCCAAGGGAGATCACATAAACGGAAGAGTCTCTTCATAAGTCTTGACTCAGTATAAACAGTGCTGAATGGCATTTAGACCCTGAGTTAGTGGTTTTTTAAAGAGTCTTCCTGGCAGACACTCTTTCAAAAGCCACTAGCTCTCCGGGTCTAAATGCCACTCAGCGCTGTCCCTCGGTGCACCAATTTCTAGTCATATTCAGAGTCTCTCTCTCTCTCTGTCCCAAGTGGCAGCCTGAGTACAGAAGCTATCCGGCCATCTCATTCATTTGCCAAATGAACAACGGCTTTTGTTGTTCCACCTGCAAGCTCTCTCCCCGCTACCCCACCCCAAATAGCGGCACATGCTGAAAACCAATTATTAAAAGCCCCCCCCCCTCTCTTACACACACACACACACACACACACAGCCCTCAGACAGCTGCACGGAGGGGGGAAAGTGATCCATTAAAAAACACAAATGAACTTGGTGGGCAGGGATGATTTCAGATCAATTGTGTTTCTGCACTGCCGTTCATGTTATATTTATTACTTGCTTCACTCAGAGCGCTGGCTGGGTCCTCTGCCTGGAGAGACTCTCTCCTCTAATGGCAATTCCATTTGTGCCACAAGCATTACAGTAAGTTAAGAGTTGGCCAAGAGCAGCGCCTCTCATTTGAAGGCCCACCAGTGCGGAGACAGGAAGCAAAAAGAAAGAAGAAGAAAAAACCACCCCCTTGCCAAAAAATAAAAATATATCACCCTCTTTTATGTGAGTGTTTGGGCCTCTTTTTAAAATATATATATATATGTTGTGGTTTGCCAGCTGGTAAACGGTGCCTAAGGAAGCAAGGAGTTTTCAGGAAGCTTTTCTCTTTAGGAGAAAGGCAAGGGGAAATAAAACGTTGCTGTGTCCAGGATTCTAGCCAGCCATGCCCTTTTGCAGAACATTTCATTCCCAGCTCTATTGTTCACACACACACATACACACAAATAGTCACCTAGCATCAGTGCCGGATTTATGTATAAGCTAAACAAGCTATGGGCCCTCCCAAAAATATACTTCTTCTTAATTGTATTTCACTATTAATAGACTTCTTCACGACTGTATTTCAGTTCAACAATTACTTTGATAAAATACAGATTTTGTTATGTGCAAATGGCTTTAGATACCTATTAGGTCCATAAATTACCATATAGCATATATTCAACACAAAAAAACAGCGACAATTTGTTGTTGACAAAGGGCAGCTGGACATATAAAGGGCCCCATTATAGTGGTGCCCCGCTAGACAAAAATAATTCGTTCTACGAATTTTTTCGTCTAGCGGTTTTTTCATCTAGCGAAGCGGAGCCCCATAGACTTTTTCGTCTTGCGGGGCAGCTTCCGCTAGACGAATGCCGTTCGTCTAGCGAGTTTTTCGTCTAGCGAGGCATTCGTCTAGCGGGGCACCACTGTACCTTCTGTAGCTTAGGGCCTCATCAAACCTAAATCCGGCCCTGCTAGCATACCATGGCTACTGAGCATGATCAATCCTCATTGAACTGTTTCTTGGGGGGGCACCCCCACTTACGAAAACAAAAACCTAACTTCTTTTGTACTTCTGCCAACCTTAATGTGCCTTCAAGCTTGCTAATAGTGCCAGCCATCTGTTCTGTTTGGCAGAGGGTGTACAGGGTGCCCTGTACCCCCACACTCCATGAATGGGTTCTTCCTCAGCTTATGTTCTTTTTAAGCATGCAGAGCACATGAAGAAGGATGTCTCCATCCCAGATGCATGACAGAGACCTGGCCTTCAATGTGTGCATCATCCAAGGGATGATGTCAGCGGATCTCTGAGCAGCTGATGTTTGAAGGACCGCACAGTTATTGGGCAATAATCAGTTGGTGCCTTTGCAGCCCTCAAGTCTCCGCGATTTGGGTTCCATGGTTTTACTTGAGTAGCTGCCACGTCGTATCAGATTATGCCTGAGAGTACAAAGCAATGTTTCACTTAGACCCAGGAAAATAATGAAAGCCCAATTTATTCTGTTTTAAGGGCCCAAAAATAACAGCACTAAACAAAAACCAAAAAAAAGCATGACGCCATTAGGAGGGAACAAGAAAACACCAGCTTCTTCTAAAGTTGTTTTATTCGTTTGTTGTTGTTTTTTCCCCCTTTCTCATTTAATTACATTTGCTTGCGGGTTATTCTTTTTTCCCCTACCACATTTCAGAGAGAATATTAAATCTAGGGCAAAGGAAGCAGCAATATAAACAAGCCATTAAACTTCCCTGCAGACTTGAGCCGCTCAGGGCTGGCGCTGAGGCCTTTTGGATCGTGGCCTGCACAATGGGCGTGCACAAACACCACTCTACACAAACATGCCCTGGGAGAAAGGGTAGCCAACATGGTGCCCTCCAGGTCTTAGACAACACCTACCATCATCCTTGACCATTGGCTACCCTGGCTATGGGAGTTGTAGTCCAACCATTGTGAAGGTACCATCTCAGCTACCTCAGAGACTGTAGCCCCCTTCTTTCTTTCCAATGGCTTTCCAAGCGATTGAAAGGTTGGGCAAGCAAGGGAAATAAAATACTGCATATAAGTTGGGGTGGGGAGGCTCTGGCCTGTGGTACACACCTGGCCTGCCACCCCATCCCATTTGGTTCAGGAGGCCATTCTTGGAAAAAACCCACCTACACCTGACGCCATACAATCTGAGCTTCAACGACGCCGGGCATCACCGTGGCATAGGGTGATTGACAGGTGAAGCACCAACGGTCAGGGAGATTAAGAGCAAACCTGCAGGCCAGAAAGGTTCCCCAGCTGTAAGAGAAGCTAGCAAGCAGTGTTAAAAGAGTTGTTGGTGAACTGAAGAGGGTTGCTGGAGAAAGATGAAAGTGCTAGGAATTGGAAGGTGACAGGATGGAGAGTACAGCAGGGGACCCAGACTCCAGGGACTAAAGAAGCTGAGATGAAAGGAAGAAGGCTGGAAACAGCACTGCTGGTGGACTAGGATGAGCTGAAATCACTTCATTCGCTTAAGTAGGGAAACAGTCTAGACAAGGTTCGGATTAATGTGTTTTTCCATGTTATTTTCATATCCTAATTGCTCTCAGAGTTAACTGTTTTGAATTTTGTTCCTCCTCCCCCCTGCCGCCCCCTGAGATATCATCATAAATTGCAGCTTTTCAAAACCTTTAGTTAGAATCTGATTATGTCGTTGGTGAAACCTTGGTTTCATGTGCTGAATTTCAGGCCATGTCGAATTGCCTTTCTGTCCTATCCAGTATGATGAACGAGTTGGCTGGGATAGTGACAACATCACCTAAGAGAAAGGGCTGTTTTAGTGGGGGCAACTAGGATAAACAAAAACTTTCATTAGATGGCAGAGGTTGGCAGGGGCAGCCTGTCCCGTTTTGCTGTAGGCAAAATGGGAAGGTGTCACCCTGTGTCGTGCGCCCCTACCAAAGCCTAGCTTGCCGGTTGTCAAGGAGCTGTCAAGCTTGCCCAGGTCAACCACAGGGCCGGCAAACCCAGGAGGCACAGAATGCAATTAGCTTTAGATGAACAGAAAATAACAACACAGTAGGGACGCGGGTGGCACTGTGGGTTAAACCACAGAGCCTAGGGCTTGCTGATCAGAAGGTTGGCGGTTCGGGGTGAGCTCCCGTTGCTCAGTCCCTGCTCCTGCCCACCTAGCAGTTAGAAAGCACTTCAAAGTGCAAGTAGATAAATAGGTACCTCTGCAGCGGGAAGGTAAACGGTGTTTCTGTGCACTGCTCTGGTTCGCCAGAAGCAGCTTTGTCATGCTGGCCACATGACCCAGAAGCTGTATGGCGGCTCCCTCGGCCAGTAACACGAGATGAGTGCCGCAACCCCAGAGTCAGACACGACTGGACCTAATGGTCAGGGGTCCCTTTACCTTTAGATTCCTCTGATTTGTTTTAATCCAGATGAGACATTGTTGAAACTGACCACTGCCCCCCTTCTGCCCCCCAGCCACTCATCCTGGATGTTTCCCAAGCTGACAAAGGCTGCATCGAGGAGGTGGGCTCCTCCTCTGGACCTCTCTGGACCGTTGCTCAGCAGGACTCTCCTGGCGCTGTGGTCTGTACTACTGAGCCTCTTGGGCTTGCCAATCAGAAGGTCGGCATTTTGAATCCCTGTGTCGGGGTGAGCTCCTGTTGCACTGTCCCAGCTCCTGCCAACCTAGCAGTTTGAAAGCATACCAGTGCAAGTAGATAAATAGGTAGCACTGCAGTGGGAAGGTAAATAGCGTTTCCATGCGCTCTGGCTTCCATCAAGTTGTTCCGTTGTGCCAGAAGCGGTTTAGTCATGCTGGCCTCATGACCTGGAAAGCTGTCTGTGGACAAACACTGACTCCCTCAGCCTGAAAGCGAGATGAGCGCTGCAACCCCATAGTCACCTTTGACTGGTCTTAACCATCCAGGGGTCCTTTAACTTTACCTTTACCTACCTCAAGTAGGACTCTTCTCAAGTGGGGTGTCAGAGGGGGAGGAGAACTGATGGGACTGAGACCGTTCTGCTGCTGGATAGCAAGGCAACCTCTGACTCCTCTCTGTCTGAGTCTGTGCTCACACTGTGACTCTCAGCCTCTAACCCTGTCCAGGAAGGCCCTACTTCTTCTGACCTGCCTAGATCACTCAAACCCCCTGCTTCGAGCACCTCCCAGCTCATCCCTTTCCTAGACTGCCCCTCAGTGTCCCACCACCTGGATCTGTGATCAAAGTTGTCTTCTTCTGTGTCCTCCCTGGGGGGCTCCCACCACTCTTCCTCATCTGGGCAGTCCCTGACACCAATGTTGCACACCTGTGGCTTCCATGTTCTGGTGACATCTTGCAGGGCTCTCATGAGGTTCTCCAGAACCTGAAAGCCGCTGCAGTCACTTCTCCAGTGGTGGCAGAGAGGAGTGTGCCCATGGAGGTGCCCACAGAAGCACCTGTTGGATTCTACTGCATGAGGTGGCCACCTCAGTCTGCGCCTCATGCACAGGCCAGCCCTGAGGGGGCTGGTGAGGACCACAGAAGTGGCTAAGTGAGAGCCAGTGTGGTGAAGTGGTTAAGAGCGGTAGACTGGTAATCTGGTGAACCGGGTTTGATTACCCAATCCTCCACATGCAGCTGCTGGGTGACCTTGGGCTAGTCACACTTCTTTGAAGTCTCTCAGCCCCACTCACCTCACAGAGTGTTTGTTGTGGGGGAGGAAGGGAAAGGAGAATGTTAGCCACTTTGAGAATCCTTCGGGTAGTGATAAAGCGGGATATCAAATCCAAACTCCTCCTCCTCTTCTTCTTCTTCTTCTTAGTGAGCTGGGTTGCTCCCTTCCCCTCCATCTCACAGTGCAGGCTACAGCTGGCTGGACACTGGAGATGCCAACACATTTCAGGAATTCCAAATAGCACCATGCAGCTGATGGTTACATGAAAAAAGAATTATACAGATAGCATCTCTTTCTCTAATTTTCCCTCCAGCATCTGGTAATCAGCGATATCCAGCCGCCAAACTGGGCAGGGATGGGGGGGGGGATCTGTCCCTATCTATTGTGCCAGATGATCTGTGGTGGATCAAACACTTCCGCATTATAATTTATATTTTATAAAGCTTCTTACTGTGTAACACTAGAACTCCTGGACATTCAAAGAAGCTGCATGTTGGAAGATTTGGGACAGATAAAATACAGTATTTCTTCAGCGCATAGTTAAACTAGGGCCTGTCAAAACTAGGGCACTTTGTCCTGGGTCTTAGGCAAGTTTCTATAAAACTTTGAGGTTTGTTTTAAAAAAAAGCTCAACAATTTTAGGGTCTTCCTAAAAAGGTTCATCAACTTCCAGAGTGTCCTGGCAACCCTAGCTATGGATCTCGCTTCCACAGGTAGCATTGACAGTCATAACCTTAGATGGATTTAAAAGAGGATTAGACGAATTCTTGGAGGAGAGGGCTATCAATGGCTACTAGCAGCAGCATCACAAGGGGGGATGGGGGCGGGCCGCCCTGGGTTCCAGGGGAGGGGGGTGACACTTGGTCTGCCCTGCCCTGCCCCGCCCCACCGGTGGCCCCCGAGCAAGACGCGGAGCGAGGCCACTCCGCCCCACGGCTTGTGCGGGGCCCGCCTGCCGGCACCGCTATGGGGCTGCCCTGCCCCTGCTTCACGAGCTGCCACGGAAGCTGCAGCCTTTTCACTCAGAGGGCTTGCAAACTCGCTGTGGAAGCGGCGGCAGTGGCGGGAGCCCAGCGACGGAGTGCGCACGCACAATCGTGTGATGGCCTGGGAGTCAGACTCTGATGCTGAACCTGAGGGATCCCAGCCTGCACAGGATTCCCCGCCTCCAGAACCAGCTGAGCCGGGGCCAGGGCTTGAGCCTGAAGGATCCCAAGCTGTGCTGGATCCCCAGGTGCAGGCATCAGCAGAGTCTGCTCTGGCTCCTGATGGGAGGGAGGACCCATTGCCTGCAGGTGCTCCACTCCCAGCCTCTTCAGAGGAAGCTGAGGCATCCCCTGGGTCCAGTAACCCACCAGCCTCTCCTGAGCTGCAGAGGCTCAGGACAGAGAGGTGAAGGAAGCTAAGTGCCTACAGGAGGAGTGCTCGCCTCCAGGCCCGGAGGAGAGGCGAGTCTCCGGAGGATCGGGGCCGCCCTAAGCATAGGGCCAGATAAAAGCCAGCCAGACCCAGCCCAAGTTGTGTGAGCAACTTAGTTGCAAGCGTATGCTCAACCTGCAACCTTGTGCCTGAACCTGCCTTGGACCTTGACCTGCTCCCTGCCGGACTGACCTCCTTTGGACCCCTAGACCCAGGACTGGACTTGGACCTCGCTTCACAGAAAAACCCTTGGGGCCAGCACAGATCGGTCTGGGCCGGCGCTGCTGCTTCCGCGGCGACGTTGCAAGCCCGCCGGGTGAAGAGGCAGCTTGTGGGGAGCTGCCAATCGCACGCGGCAGCCCCACAAGCCGCCTTTTCACCTGGCGTTCTTGCAACGTCACCGCAGAAGCGTCGGCGGGGGCCCAGCGACGGAGTGCGCACGCGCGACATTTTGCGCATGCGCACCTCGTCCTGACGTTGCGTCGTAACGTCGCGACACAACGTCAGGATGCCCCGCCCCCAGGGAGAGCCTTCTTCCGCCCCTGGCTACTAGCCTCAGTGGCTTGGCTCGGCTACCACAGTTGGAGGCAGCACTGCTTCAGAACACCAGTTGCTGGAAACCACAGGAGGGGTGAGTGCTTTTGGGTTCGAATCCTGCTTGCTGGTTTCCCACAGGCATCTGGTTGGCCGCTGTGCGAACAGCATGTAGGACTAGATAGGCCATTGGCCTGATCCAGCAGGCTCTCCTTATGTTCTTACACTGTGGGACGCGGGTGGCGCTGTGGTCTAAACCACCGAGCATCTTGGGCTTGCTGATCAGAAGGTCGGTGTTTCGAATCCCCGCATCGGGGTGAGCTCCCGTTGCTCTGTCCCAGCTCCTGCCAACCTAGCAGTTCGAAAGCACACCAGTGCAAGGAGATAAACGGGTACCGCTGCGGCGGGAAGGTAAACGCCGTTTCCGTGCGCTGCTCTGGTTTCCATCACGGTGTTTCATTGCACCAGAAGTGGTTTAGTCATGCTGGCCACATGACCTGGAAAGTTGTCTCTGGACAAACGCCGGCTCCCTCGGCCTGAAAGCGAGATGAGCGCTGCAACCCCATAGTCCCCTTTGACTGGACTTAACTGTCCAGGGGTCCTTTACCTTTTACGTTGTGGCTTATGACTTAATTTTCTTCACTGGTCTTAACAGCTGCTCCTTTGATGCTAGAGTCATGTTAAGAAATAGGATCCAGGATTGGACCAAGCCTTCCATGTAGTTGCAGTGGGCCAATTTAAACCAGGCTCAGCTTTCGAGCTTGTTTTTGAATACCAGGACTCACCCCTGCTGGAGTAGGTAAAAATCATCAAAAAAATGTTATCCAGAGCACGTGCAGAGTGTATTTCCATGGAGAATGCGCAGCCGCAGGTTCACTCGCACACATGTGCATCTAGGGGGTGTTGGGCAACAGTTTCCTTGGTGGTGATAGTAAGAGTAGAGGTAGCCTATTTCAGATTGGGGGGGGTAGAGAGATATATTAATAAAAGGGAAAGATTTTAATCAAAGTTTAAAAGTCATTTTTGAGATTTGTTGAAGATTGGCTGCTTTTTTGTTGCAGTTTTTTTTTGGCACAATGTATATGTAGTCCAGCACAACTGCAGTTTATAATAGCTGTAGTTTATAATAACTGTGGCGATGTTATCAGTTTGGGTCAAACAGTCATCTTTTGAAAAAGCAAACGAGGATTACCGTATTGGCCCGAATATAAGCCGCACTTTCCCCCAAAATTCCGACCGTGAATAGTTAAAGTGCAGCTTAAATTCGCGACCTTACAAAAATTGGCTTTTTTTACGATATTGCTGCTGAAACAGACATACGGTAAAATGAACGGATATGAGTGCCTGTGGAATTTTAAGGGAGTGGCTTATATTCGGGAATTGTCTTTTTTCCTTTCTCTCTCTCCCCCCCCCCCTTGAATTTTAAAGGTGCAGCTTATATTCAGGTGCGGCTTATATTCGGGCCAATACAGTACTTATGCCTTTTTTCATGCATGCTTCATACACAAGCTTCTTTCATTAAAAAAAAAAAATACAAACACAAACAGTCACTCGGTGTGTAAAATGACCAGTGACTTGGTCGGAAATTTATAAATGCTCTTGATGAATAAATCGTATACCGTCGGGGGGGGGGGGGCGGAATGGATTGCACACATCCCTTCCTTAAATGGTGTCCTTGAGTAGTTGTGATCCTGATTTGGCAATGCCCGTCCTGCCCTTGAAGGTCAAAGGTCACCTTGCGATTGGGCCAAGTTCCTAAACGGGGAGCTATCCTGTGTTAAAACTGTAGCCCACGCCATCCCTGCCGTGCCTCTGCTGTCTGCTGTTTCCTGGAGAGACATTCAAGGTACTTCCTGCGGGATCTTTGAAGAAGTCCCAGATTGCAGCTGCTTCCAGCAGCGGCTTATTTTAATTGCCAAGGCAGCTAATGACTTAAGGGCTGTGCACGCTGCTTGCCCGCGGGCGATGGTGAGGTTAACGCTAATAAATCCCAGAAAAGCCCTCGATGTGATAACCAGCTCTCTTCCAAACATGTGTGACAAAGAGGGAAACCAAACAGATTATTTTTGCAGCGGGGTGCAGCTTCTTACTTTAAAAAAAAACAAACCAAAATACCTTCCCCTTCCCTCATTCATTCATTTCAGCATTTGTCTCCTTATGGTTTTCATTCTTGTGGTCTCCATTCTTTTCTCTTTCTCCTTCACACAAACACTCCAACTAGATGAGATGCAGGAGGGAGGTCTGTGATAAAGATCTCCTGCTATTTTTTTTTATTTTTATGCAAAAAGCAGTCCTCACCCAACAATTTCAGGCTACAGTGCCAGGGAGGGAAGGCGGCGAGAGAGCTTTTCAGTTTCCCCCTCTGCATAGTCTGCCCCTATAGTGATAAGTGTACAAATCTGATTTATATATTTAGTTATTTCATTAAAAAAATTATAGACCGCTTGATTGCCAAAGAAGCTCCAAGGGATTGGAAAAAGAACATAAAACAATAAAATTACCACTAAGAAAAATGAACAACGATCATGCAAGACATACGAAAAGTTGAAATAACATTAGACTAAGAAAACGGCGTTTCTGTGCGCTGCTCTGGTTTGCCAGAAGCGGCTTTGTCATGCTGGCCACATGACCCAGAAGCTGTCTGTGGACAAACGCCGGCTCCCTCGGCCTATAGAGCAAGATGAGCGCTGCAACCCCAGAGTCGGACACAACTGGACCTGATGGTCAGGGGTCCCTTTACCTTTACCTTTTAAGAAGAACAGGTGGCGCTGTGGTCTAAACCACAGAGCCTAGGGCTTGCCGATAGGAAGGTCGGCAGTTCGAATCCCTGCTACGGGGTGAGCTCCCGTTGCTCGGTCCCAGCTCCTGCCCACCTGGCAGTTCAAAAGCACGTCAGAGTGCAAGTAGATAAATAGGTACCACTCTGGCGGGAAGGTAAACGGCGTTTCCGTGCACTGCTCTGGTTCGCCAGAAGTGGCTTTGTCATGCTGGCCACACGACCCGGAAGCTGTCTGCGGACAAACGCCAGCACCGGTTGCTCAGATCCCGTGCTGGAGTAGGGTCATAATATTTGACAATCTGTCCTGTTTTGACACTGGTACAGTTTCAGTTTCAGATCGTTTCAACAAAACCACACAACAGACCTGTTATTGACTTGCAACTGACCTCTTGCAAATAATAATAATAATAATTTAGTATTTGTACCCCGCCCATCTGGCTGGGCTTCCCCAGCCACTCTGGGCGGCTCCCAAATGAATGTTAAAACAATACAGCGTTAGATATTAAAAACGTCCCTAAACAGGGCTGCCTTCAGATGTCTCTTAAAAATAGGATAACTGCTTATTTCTTTGACATCTGATGGAAGCATGTTCCACAGGGTGGGCGCCACTACCAAAAAGGCCCTCTGTCTGATTCCCTGTAACCTCACCTCTCGCAATGAGGGAACCGCCAGAAGGCCCTTGGCGCTGGATCAAGCCTGCCTTTTTTCCTGAAAGTTAATAAGCAGCGAGAAAACAACCACCAAGATCATGGGTAGGCAAACTAAGGCCTGAGGGCCGGATCCGGCCCAGTCACCTTCTAAATCCGGCCTGCGTACAGTCCAGGAATCAGTGTGTTTTTACATGAGTAGAATGTGCCCTTTTATTTAAAATGCATCTCTGGGTTATTTGTGGGGTATAGGAATTCGTTCATTTTTTCCCCCTTCAAAATATAGTCCGGCCCCCCACAAGGTCTGAGGGACAGTGGACCGGCCCTCTGCTGAAAAAGTTTGCTGACCCCTGACCAAGTTATTTGGACCTTCTTTGTCTCGGCCCTTCCACTGTGTTAGAGGCATCTATCTTGCGCACAAACGGTGCTCTGTTGCAGAAGCGCACATAGCATGCTCCGTTCCTAACTTAGCTTATGGAGGCCCAGGGAGGGACATACAGGGAGGGGGCCCAGATGCACACAATAATTGCTCCTAAATGAGAAACAGCTCTTTGAATGGGAGAGCGATTAGCGGCTGAATGGAGAGAGGAGATAATGGAGTGGGAGAACCCTGAAAATGGAGAAGAGCTGGGAGGCGGTTGGGGGGGGGGGAGAGAATAAGCCTAGAAAGGGTGTGATGTGACGAGGAGGGAAGACACCTGCAGTTTGGCTTTCCAATTCTTGGCCTCCGCTACGACTGTCGGCAGGCAATTACCGGCCATTACGGTCCTCCTCGGAGCAGAACCGGACTCGGGTGCTGCAAATTTCAGGGCGCAAGCCAGGTCTGCAGAGGAGGCAACTTTGTTAAGAGACGATAAGAGATCTGGAAGTGGCTTTAAAGGGAGGGAGAGAGAAGCAGGACACTGTCCAGATGCGGAGGCCCTTCTCTTGGCGCTCTCTTCCTTTTCCACCACATGGCTCAGGCCTACCTCCTTCGGAAGCTAAAGTGCATCTACCTGCGGGGACCACCGGCCATGCTGGACCTGCCTGCAAAAGGGGAGCGTTAATGGGAGCTGGAACGGTTTGTGCCGATCGGCACACAGGACAAGGCAGAAGCGGAGCTACCATGCGAGGTGAGTTAGGCAGGGTGGCCTGTTTTATTGATGACAGTTGAAAGAGAGCAGTTGTCTGCTTGAAGGGGTTCTCTCTTCCAAGGGCTGGATGCTGAAGATGTGGGGTGTAACATCACTGAAGAAGCAGTCAAATACAACATTTCCTGTTTGCCCAGAGTGGACACGCAGGGGAATGTTGCTCCAGCCAGGAGGACTTCCTGTCACACCTGGTCTGGAGCATCCTCCCCCTGCGTGTGACCAGGGAGATGGGCGTGACCTTGGCAGACCCTACAAAAGGGCCAGTCATGCAGCCATCTCTCTCTCTTGCTCCCTTCTCTCTATTTTGCCTTTTGCTGTCTGCTGGCTCTCAGCCAGCAGCACATGGGCTCATCCCTCACAGAGGATGAACCCACACTTTTCACTGTAACTACAGGCTAAAGCAGGCATAGGCAAACTCGACCCTCCAGATGTTTTGGGACTACAATTCCCATCATCCCTGACCACTGGTTCAGTTAGCTAGGGGTGATGGGAGTTGTAGTCCCAAAACATCTGGAGGGCCGAGTTTCCCTATGCATGAGCTAAAGCCTGCCTTCAGGACCATACAGTGAACTCATGTAAGTAACATTCATTACTTTTAAAAGAAGTGTTGTGTCATTATTGTTTTTAAGAGGGAACTAAAGGGGATTTACTATGACAAGCCAGACTGGGTTGCTTAACTCAAATGATTCTCACAAATCCATCCACTACCTTCCTGCAATGTACAAGGGAATGTGCTCTGCTACAAGCTCACTAGCATGAGTGAGGAAGGATAATATTTAATCAATATATCCTCTCCTACTGTCCTAAACATTCCCACAGAAGAACCCTATGAAGGGAGAGCAGGACGGGGCTCGCCTATCAACTCTTAAACCTGGAGAGCAGGCACAGCAAGCACACGGGTCATCTGAGCCCAGTCTCCCCCCCCCCCCCGTCGGCCAGATGGATTGTTTATATTTCTTTTTACACCGCAGTCCTTGGACTCAGCTATGTTGTTGTTGTTGTTCAGTCGTTCAGTCGTGTCCGACTCTTCGTGACCCCATGGACCAGAGCACGCCAGGCACGCCTATCCTTCACTGCCTCCCGCAGTTTGGCCAAACTCATGTTAGTAGCTTCGAGAACACTGTCCAACCATCTCATCCTCTGTCGTCCCCTTCTCCTTGTGCCCTCCATCTTTCCCAACATCAGGGTCTTTTCTAGGGAGTCTTCTCTTCTCATGAGGTGGCCAAAGTACTGGAGCCTCAACTTCAGGATCTGTCCTTCTAGTGAGCACTCAGGGCTGATTTCTTTGAGAATGGATATGTTTGATCTTCTTGCAGTCCATGGGACTCTCAAGAGTCTCCTCCAGCACCATAATTCAAAAGCATCAATTCTTCGGCGATCAGCCTTCTTTATGGTCCAGCTCTCACTTCCGTACATTACTACTGGGAAAACCATAGCTTTAACTATACGGACCTTTGTCGGCAAGGTGATGTCTTTGCTTTTTAAGATGTTGTCTAGGTTTGTCATTGCTTTTCTCCCAAGAAGCAGGCGTCTTCTAATTTCGTGACTGCTGTCACCATCTGCAGTGATCATGGAACCCAAGAAAGTGAAATCTCTCACTGCCTCCATTTCTTCCCCTTCTATTTGCCAGGAGGTGATGGGACCAGTGGCCATGATCTTAGTTTTTTTGATGTTGAGCTTCAGACCATATTTAGCGCTCTCCTCTTTCACCCTCATTAAAAGGTTCTTTAATTCCTCCTCACTTTCTGCCATCAGGGTAGTATCATCAGCATATCTGAGGTTGTTGATATTTTTTCCGGCAATCTTAATTCCGGTTTGGGATTCATCCAGTCCAGCCTTTCGCATGATGAATTCTGCATATAAGTTAAATAAGCAGGGAGACAATATACAGCCTTGTCGTACTCCTTTCCCAATTTTGAACCAATCAGTTGTTCCATATCCAGTTCTAACTGTAGCTTCTTGTCCCACATAGAGATTTCTCAGGAGACAAATGAGGTGATCCGGCACTCCCATTTCTTTAAGAACTTGCCATAGTTTGCTGTGGTCGACACAGTCAAATGCTTTTGCGTAGTCAATGAAGCAGAAGTAGATGTTTTTCTGGAACTCTCTAGCTTTCTCCATAATCCAGCGCATGTTTGCAATTTGGTCTCTGGTTCCTCTGCCCCTTCGAAATCCAGCTTGCACTTCTGGGAGTTCTCGGTCCACATACTGCTTAAGCCTGCCTTGTAGAATTTTAAGCATAACCTTGCTAGCGTGTGAAATGAGTGCAATTGTGCGGTAGTTGGAGCATTCTTTGGCACTGCCCTTCTTTGGGATTGGGATGTAGACTGATCTTCTCCAATCCTCTGGCCACTGCTGAGTTTTCCAAATTTGCTGGCATATTGAGTGTAGCACCTTAACAGCATCATCTTTTAAAATTTTAAATAGTTCCGCTGGAATATCATCACTTCCACTGGCCTTGTTGTTAGCGAGGCTTTCTAAGGCCCATTTGACTTCACTCTCCAGGATGTCTGGCTCAAGGTCAGCAACCACATTACCTGGGGTGTATGAGACCTCCATATCTTTCTGGTATAATTCCTCTGTGTATTCTTGCCACCTCTTCTTGATGTCTTCTGCTTCTGTTAGGTCCTTTCCACTTTTGTCCTTAATTGTGGTAATCTTTGTACGAAATGTTCCTTTCATATCTCCAATTTTCTTGAACAAATCTCTGGTTTTTCCCATTCTGTTATTTTCCTCTATTTCTTTGCATTGCTCGTTTAGAAAGGCCCTCTTGTCTCTTCTTGCTATTCTTTGGAAATCTGCATTCAATTTCCTGTATCTTTCACGATCTCCCTCGCATTTTGCTTGCCTTCTCTCCCCCGCTATTTGTAAGGCCTCATTGGACAGCCACTTTGCTTTCTTGCATTTCTTTTTCATTGGGATGGTTTTCGTTGCTGTCTCCTGTATAATGTTACGAGCCTCCATCCACAGTTCTTCAGGCACTCTATCCACCAAATCTAAATCCTTAAACCTGTTCTTCACTTCAGGACTCAGCTATACAGCTGCAAATATAACGTTTTAAGCGTGTTTTAAGTGCATTATACAAATGTGAAACAAGATGGCGCTGGTGAGCTAATGGCAAATTCCACATATGTTTTAAAACTTTTTTTAAAAGCATTTTCACAGCGTTTTTTTAAATGTGTGTAGATTTAGCCCTTATTTCTGAAATTGCATACGAACATTTAAAGCCAGAATATGGAAACATGTAGATCTGTGTCATCTTTTCGGAGAGAGGGTGGGGGAGGGCATGCGTAAACCATCAACCCCAGAGCTGCAGGTGTGATGTGCAGTGGTGTACAGTTCTCTGCTCCCACCTTAAAGAAGCAAATCAGCCACCTTGCGCATATTGCGCGATCACGCAAGTAGTGAATTGGGCTGGTGGGATTCTGGACTGCACCAATTTAGGCTGTAGGGGAGGGATGCCAAGGTGGCGAAGTGAGCTGGTAGAATTTTGGGCTGTACCACTTCACACTGCGGGGGAGGAATCCTCCCCATAGCTGTCAAATTTTCCCCCTTTTTAAAGGGAAATTCCCTTATTCCGAATAGGATTCCTCGCAAGAAAAGGGAAAAGTTGACAGCTATGTTCCTCCCCCTCCCCCTCATATTGTCATGGGAGACTCTCATGCTCATGCAGGAGGGGCACAGCCCCACCACAGCCAGAGCCTACTCTCTATATTCCTCCTCCTTGCCCTCCCCTCTTGCCCCATCATGCAGCATAACATGCTCAGCACTGGACCACTGATTGCACATGTATCTTCCATCCACCATGGCCCATTCCTATCCCACCCCATAACTTCGGTGGGTTGGGTTGAGGGGAATAACTCTCACATCTCAAAACACTTTCAGGCTGCCTGCCCAACAAATGCTTTGCCATTTAGCCTCTCTCCTCCGCTTCAAATATTCCCACATTAAAAAAAAATTAAAGCCACTAACATCTTGCACTTAGTGAACATGCAGACCAAGAACAAAGTTTTTTTTCTATTAACCACACACAAGCAGCTTTTACTTGAGGAACTATTTTAAAATATTAACCCACACGCATAGCTGCAGTACAAAGTGCAACTGCTCCAGATTCCTAGTACTGTACCTCCGGCTGCGTACACACTATACCTTTAAAACACATCTGAAACGTATTGTTTGCCTCAAAGAATTCTGGGCACTGTAGTTTTCCCCTCACAAAGTTACGCTTCCCAGAAACCCTCAACGATTAGCCTTGTTGAAACTTAATTCTCTTATAAATCCGTAATGCACTTTTAAGAATTTTTTTTTTTTTGGAAAAGTTATAATTAAACACAAGAAGAAAAAGGAACAGCCCACTCTTTCTGATCCTCTTCTGTACAGAGACAGTGGCAGGCAATTATGATTCATTTTTTTATAATTCAGGGATGCTGTGGTCCTTGAAATAAAGGGTTACCCTAGAGCAGAAACTAATATCTATAGATACTGGTTAATTTCCATTCTTGCTTCCCATTCAAATCATTTCAATGAGAAATGGTGAAGAAAATTTCAGGTTTTTTTATACAGAATGTGAAATCTGCATATAAATACAATTACCTAATGTACATAGACATCTCTTGATGGTTTGATTTTGACTGACTTCTAATCTCTAACCTCATCAACAGCCAGCCATCAATACCTTGTATTGCTTTAAAAAGCCCCAAACAAGTTAGGTCCAAGGGTACTTTAGAGACCACCTGAACCCTCATATTCCAGTCTCTGAGATCATCTGCAGGAGGATCACAGGTAATTTCCTTGAGTTGGAGAGGTTCATTTGACAAGAATCTGAACCATTAGCGCCATCATCCCAGTTTTGTGCAATATTCTGCCGATGTGGGGGGGAAACGTGCTTCAGGTGTGCTGTAAAGGTATACTAGTGTGTACATAGCGTTAGTTTGATCACCTCGTTCTGCATAAAGTGTAGAACTATTCAGAACTTCATCGAGGTTGACACAGATCATGATTCAATCAACATCCGGGCCCAGGAAAAGTGCATGGTGAGAGTTTCAAAGATCTGGTTTGATGGTCCATGTTTCAGTGCAAGACTATAGCTCCCATCATTCCTGGCCATTGTCCATGCTTGATGGGGCTGATGGGAGTTGGAGTCCCACAACCTCTGCAGTGCCACAGGTTCCCCGTCCCTATTTTAGTGCCTGGAGTTCTTTGTTCCGAAGGAGCCGGCCATAGGAGCTCTTCCCATTAATATTTATCTGTTCCTTGTTGAATGGAAGTAGAGCTGAGCAGACAATGAAAGTTTTAATTGCTGGCACTTGCTGCCAAAAAGCAATTTCTCTCTTGCTCAAGGGACAGGAAGACAGGAGGTAGGGTTTTATTATTATTGTTGTTGTTGTTGTTGTTATTATTATTTAAAGAGCACCTCAATGGAGCTCGGAGATTGTGGATCAGAGGAGAAAGCACCGTCCGAAATTGGCAAAAAAAACAAGCTTCTGCTGCTGCAACCTTTAGTTATGAGTTGTAATATGTATCTAACATGCTCCATCCAAAGGGAATACGTTGAGTAATAGCACAAGATTTTTTTAAAAAAGGAGGAGGAAACCAACCGCAGTTCCACTGAATATTCAGAGCACTACAATTAAAGCTACCCTGCCATGCAATTTTACTCCAGGCCACCAAATGTCCCTTCCAGGCAGGAAGTCCTGACATCACGTCTCTCCTCAGAGTCCCAAAGTTAAGTTGTGTGAGGCATTTACCAAGAACACCCTCTGCAAATCATCATCAGCATAACTAGATGGTTCCCAGATGGAACAATTAAAGACATTTTATTCTCTCAGGCAATTTAAGCGAAATGAATTTTTCTTTTAGATCTGATGGGAAAGGAAGCTATATTTCAAATGCCAAAATGGAGTCACCCATTCTGCTGTCTGAATTGGTTATGATGAATCTGAAAAGTGCTCTTGTTTTAATTGTCTCTCTCTCTGTGTGTGTAATTAAAATAAAATAAAATACTGTTTCATACCTGCCTGGCCTGTCATTTCAAAGTAATCCTATTCAATGTTCATTCAGAATTGTCAATGAGTTCACTGGGACTTCCTCTAGCCCAGTGGTTCCCAATTGGGGGTCCGCGTAACCCACCCAGGGGGTCTGTGACACAACTGACATGAAACAACTACCACAGTGATACCAAGTTTTTCAAAAGTATGGCTTGGCTTGGCTTTTGAAAGAAGGACACACATTCAAAGCACTGTGGTACAATTTTAAACAACTCCCCAGCAAGAATTCTAGGAAATTTAGTTTGTTAAGAGTGCTAAGAGTTGTTAGCTCTCTCCTGGAGCTACAAGTCCGAAAATAGTTTAACAATCAATCCCTCTTCGCTGGGAACTCTAGGAGGGCAATAGAGTTTTCCTTTAAGGAACTACAGCTCCCAGAAGGGGCGCCACAGTCGGGATTCAGACCTCATCATGGGACTGAAACTGTCTTGGTCGCACTGGTCGATGATCTCTGGCAGACTAGGGACAAAGGTGAGAGCTGTTTCCTAGTTCTGCTGGATCTCTCAGCGGCTTTTGACACCATCAACCATAACATCCTTCTGGACCGTCTAGAGGGGTTGGGAGCTGGGGCCACTGTTATACAGTGGTTCTGTTCCTTCCTCCTGGGCCGTGTTCAGAAAGTGGTGGTGGGGGATGAGTGTTCAGACCCCTGGGCTCTCACTTGTGGGGTACCTCAGGGTTCTGTCCTCTCCCCCATGCTTTTCAACATCTACATGCAGCCTCTGGGAGAGATCATCAGGGGGTTTGGGCTGGGTGTTCATCAGTATTCGGATGATACCCAGCTCTACCTCTCTTTCAAATCAGAACCGGTGAAGGTCCTGTGTGAGTGTCTGGAGGCGGTTGGATGGCAGCTAACAGATTGAGATTGAATCCTGACAAGACAGAAGTACTGTTTTGGGGGGACAGGAGGCGGGCAGGTGTGGAGGACTCCCTGGTCCTGAATGGGGTAACTGTGCCCCTGAAGGACCAGGTGCGCAGCCTGGGAGTCATTTTGGACTCACAGCTGTCCATGGAGGCACAGGCTAATTCTGTATCCAGGGCAGCTGTCTACCGGCTCCATCTGGTACGCAGGCTGAGACCTTACCTCCCCACAGACTGTCTCACCAGAGTGGTGCATGCTCTAGTTATCTCTCGCTTGGATTACTGCAATGCGCTCTGTGTGGGGCTACCTTTGAAGGTGACCCGGAAACTACAACTAATCCAGAATGCGGCAGCTAGACTGGTGACTGGGTGCGGCCGCCGAGTCCACATAACATTGGTCTTGAAAGACCTACATTGGCTCCCAGGACGTTTCCGAGCACAATTCAAAGTGTTGGTGCTGACCTTTAAAGCCCTAAATGGCCTCGCCCCAGTATACCTGAAGGAGCATCTCCACCCACATCGTTCTGCCTGGACAGAGGTCCAGTGCCAAGGGCCTTCTGGCGGTTACCTCACTATGAGAAGCCTATTTACAGGGAACCATGGAGAGGGCCTTCTTGGTAGTGGCACCCGCTCTGTGGAACGCCCTCCCACCAGATGTCAAAGAGAAAAACAACTACCAGACTTTTAGAAGACATCTGAAGGCAGCCCTGTTTAGGGAGGCTTTTAATGTTTAATAGATTATCGCATTTTAATGTTCTGTTGGAAGCCGCCCAGTGTGGCTGGGAAAACCCAGCCAGATGGGTGGGGTATAAATAATACATTCTTCTTCTTCTTCTTCTTCTTCTTCTTCTTCTTCTAAATGGTTTGAATGCGTCGCAAGTCTATTTAGCCTGGAAGTGTTTCTGCTCAGCATCATGAAAGCTATCTCCAACCAAAGCAATGGCGGCTATCAATTTTCTAAAAAAACACAGTCTGTTATTGCAGTTGTAAACTGGGGCTTTCCCCATGTCTGCAGGGTCTGGAAATTAGTCATTACTGCGGTTAACAACCAGTGGGGCTTTGCTCATTAATTGCTCTGCCCCCAGCTGTTAAATAGCAAAAAACGGTTGTTAACTCCAGGTTAAAAACAACTGCTAAAACACACACACACACACACACACACACACACACACACTCGTGCACAATCCAAACAGAAAGCAAGGTGATCAGGAGGGGGATTATGACAGGAATTACAGACTATAAACTCCCTGCAGGTTAATGTCAGTGCTAAAGGTTGGGTGAGGCCGCTAGCTATCTCAAGTGAGTGCAAATGTATACATTGGCAAGACACTTCATTTTATCTGCTGCTGCTGCTGCTGCTGCTGCAGTTCAGAAGCTATTTTACCTCAAAGCAAAGCAGTCGCCTCAAGTGGTGGATTTGAAGTTCAAGGCAATAGTTTTTGTATGGTGTTTAAAAGCAATTTGGTGAGAGAAGTCAGGGAGACTCAAGAGGGCGACATTTATTTTATTTTCTAATGTAAAATAGTTATAACTCTCCCCTCATCGGGTACCAGGATTAGATGGAGTACATATAGAACCAAACAACAACGACAACAGCAATACCAGAAGTCACAGGGACAACGTAGTCCAGGCTTCCTCAGACTCGGCCATCCAGATGTTTTTGGCCTACAACTCCCATGATCCCTAGCTAGCAGGACCAGTGGTCAGGGATGGTGGGAATTGTAGTCTCAAAACATCTGGAGGGCCGAGTTTGAGGAAGCCTGACGTAGTCACACCCATGCCATACATTTAAAGCACTCTTATGCCACTGTTAATAATAATAATATTATTATAATTTATTATTTATGCCCCACCCATCTGACTGGGTTTCCCCCAGCCAATCTGGGTGGCTTCCAACAGAATATTAAAAATGCGATAAAACACCAAACATTAAAAACTTTCCTAAACAGGGATGCCTTCATATGTCTTCTAAAAGTCAGAGAGTTGTTTATTTCCTTGACATCTGATAGGAGGGTATTCCACACGGCGGGTGCCACTACCGAGAAGGCCCTCTGTCTGGTTCCCTGCAACCTCACTTCTCGCAGGGAGGGAACCGTCAGAAAGCCCTCAGAGCTAGACTTCCGTGTCCGGGCTGAACGATAGGGGTGGTGACGCTCCTTCATGTATACTGGGCCAAGACTTCCCCCAAACAACCCTGGGAACTGCAATTTGTTAAAGGTGCTAATATCTATCAGAGTCGGACCCGCCTTACCATTAGGCAACTGCCTCAGGTGGCTGATTCAGGGGTGAACCATTCCCTTCCATTGGAGGACAGAGATGGTATGCCACCCAGATCATTCTGCACCCCCTGAATTAGCCTGCTTCCCTTGGGTTGCATGGAGGACGCCATCTTAGCACTGGTGAACTGCTGCTCCGGTTGACTTCCATATATGAAACAGGGGCACCACCTTGCCCGTTGCCTCAGGCAGCAAAATGTCTTGGGCTGGCCTTGGTCAGGAGACACACACCCCTCCTTACACAGCAAAAATTCCCAGCAACAAACTACAGTTCCCAGGGTTTTTTGGGGGGTGGGGGGAGCCATGAATTCTGTCAGGGTGTTTTCAATGTACAGTGGTACCTCGGGTTACAGACGCTTCAGGTTATAGACGCTTCAGTTTACAGACTCTGCTAACCCAGAAATAGTACCTCGGGTTAAGAACTTTACCTCAGGATGAGAATAGAAATTGTTCGGCAGCAGCAGGGGGCCCCATTAGCTAAAGTGGTACCTCAGGTTAAGAACAGTTTCAGATTAAGAACGGACCTCCGGAACGAATTAAGTTCTTAACCCAAGGTACCACTGTACTGTGCAAACGGGATCGCAACATACAATAAAAATCAGTGAAAGTGAAACAGGCGTACGAAGAGGCCCTAAATTGTGTGTGGATTCTCTTCCCTTGCCGCTCCATCTCCACCACCCCTTTCCCACCCACGCCTGATGGCTCAGGGTGGCTGACAAATGCTTTAAACAACAAACATCAGTTCAGATGCCAGCTCCTCTCCAGCCAGGCTGGCATAACTGGCCGCTATCAGCTTCCCTGCCGCAACTGTGTGTCGCTCCCATTCTTAAGTTAACAGCTTGGTGTAATTGCCTTGCGAGCGACAGCTTGAATCACAGCAGGCCCTGTGAATGCGGGTGATTCAGACCCCTTCCTATCTCTTCGCTGCCACCACCGCCAGGGAGCTATTTTAAGCAATGTCGAACAAAAGATGCTGCTGAAGCCATTCTGGAGAGCAGGGAGGTAGCCGGGCAAGTCGGGAAGCTGGGCCTGAATGCTGCCTCTGTGTGCTCTTCGGAAGACTTTCGCCCTTCAGGGCCTCATCGGAGATGCAGCCTTCTTTGGATTGGAATGGCTCCCATGCCAGCTCAGGGCCCTTCCAAGCTGCTGCTATTTTCAGGTGGAATTCAGTCACACTCTGGCAAATCCAAGTCATGCAGTTATAGGCAGTGCCGGATTTACGTATAAGCTAAACAAGCTATAGCTTAGAGCCCCACTCTCTTGGGGGCCCCAAAAAAATTAAAGGGAAAAAACTGGATGTACATTTCCAAAATATAAGATTAAAAATAAAACCTACACACAGCAACAGTGTTTTGTGTTGTGTAGACTCCTATGATGTAAGTAATGGGCCCCGCCTGCTAGCCTGCTCCCTAAAATATCACTGGTTCTTAATTGTATTTCAGTTCAACAATTACTTTGATAAAATACATATTTTGTTATGTGCAAATGGCTTTAGATACCTATTAGGTCCGTAAATTACCATATATTCAACACAAAAAACAGCAACAATCTGTTGTTGACAAACGATAGCTGGACATATAAAGGGCCACATTACCTTCAGTAGCTTAGGGCCTCATCAAAACTAAATCCGGCCCTGGCTATAGGTGATGGGCAGGTTTGGTGCAAAAATAATAATAACCTGCTGCCCCTGAAAATCAGACTTTCTGTGATGAGGAAAGCGACAGGAACATGCTTTCCCCAAAAACAAATCAGAATGACAGGCCCTTCCAAATGTGCCTATTTTCCAGGGACAGTCTCGGATTTACAGAAGCTGTCCCGGCTTCTGATTTGACCCTAAAATGTCCCACTTTTCCTTAAAAAGGTAAAGGGACCCCTGACCGTTAGGTCTAGTCACGGACAACTCTGGGGTTGCGGTGCTCATCTCGCTTTATTGGCCGAGCAGGGACCGAGCAACGGGAGCTTACACGGTCGTGGGGATTCGAACTGCCGACTTTCTGATCGGCAACCCTAGGCAGACGGCATAATAATAAAATAATCATAATAACAGCCCCTCCCCTCCACAGCTTTAACAGGTCATAGATTATTTAATGGCCAAAGACCCGGGTAAAGAGGAATGTTTTTGCCTGGGGCCTAAAGACATGCAATGATGGCACCAGGCATGCCTCTCTGGGGAAAGTGTTCCACAGATGGGGAGCCACCACAAAAATGGCCCATTCTCATGTCACCTTCTGAACCTCTCGGGGAGAAGGGGCATAGAGTAGTGAGGTATGCAGAGTAGTGATATAATGCATCAGCTGGGGAACCCCCAAGGAAAACCCCAAGAAATGAAGGCTCAGAGTGGTGGTGGTGGGGCGATGATGAGTGGCCAGAGGGAGAAGAGGGACAGTACTGGGAGGAGGAGGTGTCGGAAGCTGAAGAGGTAACAGGGCTTAATGACCTGGGAAAGTCTTTGGCAGAAAGAAGTCCAGAATCGGAGGCAGAAGCTGAAGCAGGAAAGTGAGATGAGGGAGGCCAAGAGGCAGAGAGGAGTCAGGCTGGTGAAGAGTCACGGGTGTTTCCCCCTCCTGCTGCGACCAGATCTCCTCCCCTCTGATCTCCCAGGACCAGGAGGGGTATGAAAAGGGCAGAGGAGAGGTTGGTTTCACACAGACACAGTCTCTGATTGCTTGGGAAACAACCTGGTGAGGAGGAGGGAACTTTCAATCTCTGCAGCTGATTTTCGTGGAGGAAGACCACTGGGAATGCTGCTCTGCTCATTAGGCCTGACACCAAGTCTGTGGAGGTGGTGTGTTTGCTAATAGTTAGCTCCATCTTTGAAGTGTGTGATTACTGACCGGCATACTCCTGTGACACCACCAAAGGGGCAGGACTAGATATGGGAAGGCCTGGGGGAAAAACTGGGGAAATGGAGGGAGGGCCCCCCCATTTTTCCAGTTGTTTTTTTCCAGGCCTTCCCATCTCTAGGCAGGACAAAGCCAAGCAGCTATCACACAACACCTGTGACTCCCCTTTCTTGAAAACGCAGCCAGTTTGAGACACCGACACCACGACTGCCTCTTCCCAAACGAAATGCCGAGCTTCTAGCAATAACAAGGATTCCCGAAGCGAGATGGGAAGAGATCAATGGCTGCCTTTATAGTTGACAAGATCTCTGGGGTCACTCGGTGACAAGCACTTCAAATTCTCCAGAGTTTGCAAATTTCATGCCGCAACTTTCCCCCCCTCTGGGGTAGACTTTGGACACCATTGTCTTTGGGCTGGTGGGCTGGAGAGGGATGAGGAAGAAGGGTCTCTCTTGTTCCCCCGGCCCGCCTGCTCCGTTCCAAGCATGGAGTTGGTCCTGGCCTAGACTCCCAGCGGAGAAATACAATGGAGCGCTTCTTGGCTCGGAGGCCGTGGTTTCGCCCGTTGGAGGCTCTGCCCCCAATCTCGAGATGGATCTTCTCAAATATACCCAATTCCCACACAGAGCCCCGATTCAGACTCCCGTCTTTGTTTCTGCAAGTCGTCATCTATCGGAAATCCCATTGTTAGCCGTCGGGGAAGGACCAAGAGATGCCCCTCTGGATTCCTGAAAAGCCCGACACCCTGGCCTTATGAGCTGCGGTGCTAGAAGTTTAAGAGGGGGCAGAAGGAGGACAACGGCACCAGCCCAGCCTCACGAGAAACGGCGCCGATGCTGGCAAGGCAAGCAGGCGTGGGATGTTGTGCAGACACAACATCTGCCCTAGGCAAGAACAAGCAGGCAATGATAACAAGAGAAGTGGCATCCTATAACAGGATTGTATTAATTTTTTTCTTTACTGGCTCTGTTCTTCTCTGCTTAGCAGTTGCATGATAAACAAGCATTAAACCGACTGCACTCCGGTGCCCACAGGAGGAAGTCCCCTTCTAAGTGTACATGCAGGAGCTCGTGTTGGAACCTGCTTTCCCTCCCTCTGATAGCCTCACCATGAAAAATTGCACATGCAATTTTTGCATGTTGTGAACCAGAAGAAAAAATGGCGACTCCTTGGGCTAGCATCCAATACAGTGGTACCTTGGTTCTCAAACGCCTTGGTACTCAGACAACTTGGAACCAAAACACTGCAAACCTGGAAGTAAGTGTTCTGGTTTGCGAACTTTTTTCGGAAGCCGGACATGCTCTGTTTTGAGTGCCACGCTTCCATTTTGAGTGTTACGCTTCCGATTTGTGTGCCACACCTCCGTTTTGAGTGTTACGCTGATTTTTTGCTATTTACTTTGCGTTTTTGTTTTTGCGGCTCTTTTTGTTTTGTTTTTGTGACTGTGTGGAATCCAGTTCAGCTACTGACTGATTGATTGTGTGGCTGCAGTACATTGTTTATTGCTTTCATTTTATGGATCAATGGTCTAGTTAGATAGTAAAATTCATGTTAAATTGCTGTTTTAGGGGTTGTTTTTAAAAGTCTGGAACGGATTGATCCGTTTTGCATTATTTTCTATGGGAAAGCGTGCCTTGGTTTTGAAATACTTTGCTTTTGGAACAGACCCCTGATATACTGCTACAAAATTGTGGGTTACAAATACTTCAACGAATAAGCAAATAAGTAAACAAACTATATTAGACAAAGGTCCCTGCCAAAACGTGTCTCTTTGAAGAATTCACAGTAAAGTGATTACAAATATTCATGAGGGCTTCTCTTCTGCATTTTGTTTCTTTAAACATAAGATTTAAAGAAAATGAGAAAACTGAAATGAACAGGTTCACTCATCCCTAGTCCCAATAAGCATAGCCAGTTCCTTCATAAACTGCCTTGTGCAGGCAGCTAGAATGGATGAACCTCTGAGGTCCCATTTCAACTCAAAAATTCTAGGTCTATTATTCACACACACACACACCCCAATACACATTTGAGATCATCTACAATTTACCAGAGTTTCACAGAAGACCAATAAATGTCAAAAAGGGCCCTCTGCATAATCACTGATCCAGAGGAACCCTTTTCCTTTGAAACTCTGCAATTTTTGTACTGTGTTGCTTCTCTCTCTCTCTCTCTCTCTCTCACACACACACACACACACACACACACACACATACACACAACATCCTCCCTGTCTTCTTAATGTGCTCCCTCAAGAAACTAACTTCTCATTTTGCATCCATTTATGGCCAGTTTAGGTAAGTGGATATGTTGTGTGGGAACTGATGATCTTTTACAAAGGAAAGCAATTAAATATATAAATAACCCAAGAAAGGGGGGGGGGGACTTGTCGGTTTGATGGTTTGCTAAATAATTGTGACTCTGAAACAAAACCCTGCCCTAACACTACACAACAGAACAAAAGAACACCCCCATCTGAAAAACAACACACACACACACATACACCATCTTCCTCCCTCCTTCCCTCTCTCTTTCCCCCAATCGCAATATATCTATGTCAAAAGTGTCTCTCACAACATGTAAACGAGCTGTGAGAAAGAATCTATGAATTGAAAGTGGAGTCGAAAGACGCACTTTCCCCTGTTTGTTCGTTTTGCAGCGCAAGAAAATCTTTAAGAGAAACTAATTTTTTTTTAATGTGGCAATGGTTGTTTGATTGTTTGTTTGTTTGGTGTGCGTGCGTGCATACGTTCGTGTTATGCGTCTGGTTTTGCTAACTAAGCCAAAGGTCCAGCTGCTTGATTTGTAAATGAAATCCAACTGACGTGTTTCTTTGAGAGCCCTTTCCTCAGCAATCCTTCAGCCTCATTAAACAGAATCAAAACTCCCCGTGACAAATCTGGATGGAGGAGGCGGAGGCCAATCTGCCCTCCGAGGATGCTTTGGCCAGGAGTGTGTCTGTGGAAGCTGATAGCGAGTCAAGTCGGCGTCACTGCTGCTCCAAAGTCCTAATTCAGCAAAAGATTCAGCACTTTCTTCCCTAGGCAGCCACTGTGCCGTCTACCGAACAGCTCAGTGCAACGGAAAGCATTTCTGGAAGGAGTCCTGGACCTGCGGCCACGCAGCCTTGGGTTCAAACCTTGGTCAGCCCCACAGACTTCCCCTTGCCCAGCCGCTTGTCTTCAGCTCTCTCCCTCTGTAAAACACGCAGAGTTTTGTCTTGCAGACAGATACGTCAAAGGCGGCAAAGTGTTTCGAACATCACAGCCGCGATGGAACTGACAAGCAGGCAAAATTCAGGGGAGAAACTACCGAGGGAGACTAGCAAAATGAGAATTTGCAAAACACAGAGTAGCTATGCTTGTTGAGACTCGCCTCCATGTGCCAATCCTCGTTTCTTGAACCTTGGCTTGCATGCCTGTGAAACATGGCAGCTTGCCTCCCTCCGCCCCTTAGTTTGACACGTGTTGGTTGCTCGGCATGCAAATAGGTGTGAGGTGACAGTGGAGAGAACTGCAGCCAGTCACTTATCTCGTACATCAATGTGGTGGTCTCTCATACTGGGGGCTGTGACAGCAGGGCTCGAGTGTATATTACTCCATGTTGTTGGGATGTGAATAGATGCTAGGGGACGCAGGTGCCGCTCTGGTCTAAACCACTGAGCCTCTTGGGAATGTCGATTGGAAGGTTGGCAGTTCGAATCCCCACCACGGGGTGAGCTCCTGTTGCTCTGTCCCAGCTCCTGCCAACCTAGCAGTTCGAAAGCAAGTAGATAAATAGGTACTGCTGTGGCAGGAAGGTAAACAGCGTTTTCGTGCGCTCTGGTTTCCGTCACGGTGTCTCGCTGCGCCAGAAGCAGTTTAGTCATGCTGGCCGCATGACCCAGAAAGCTGTCTGTGGACAAACGCTTGCTTCCTCAGCCTGAAAGCAAGATGAGTGCTGCAACCCCATAGTCGCCTTTGACTGGATGTAACCGCCCAGGGGTCCTGTAGTTTTTTTTACCTTTTAGATGCTAGGAGAGGATACGTTTTTGTCAGATATTATCCTTCCTTATGTTTGTGAGTTCAACAGAGTGCCATCCCTTCGCAGTTTAAAAGGGAAGCTTAGATAGGCTAGTTTTAGCTTTTTAGTTTAAGGAATCCACGATGCTTTGAGGCAGATGGGATTTTCCTGGCATTCCCCCTTTTCTCCCCCTTAAAGCAACAAACACACAAACAGTCTCGTAAAAGGTAAAAAATAGTATTTACTCACACATAATATTTCTTGGAAAGGGTAACGGATACAGCAGCTTTGTCCAGGTAGGCTTCAGGTGGCAATTCAGTCACAAAGACATACTTAAAGTCTAGCTTGAAATGGTGTCCAGAGTGGAAGGAGGTGGACAGAGATGGAAAGGGAATAAAAGAGTGTGCCCAGGCAGGTAGGTGAATATCTAGCTATGCCCTCCCTCCCTGTCAGGGCACAGTGGGAGTATCTGTCACAGAGTTCTCTCCAGCAAGTTTACAGGAAAACTATGTGAGCTTCAGCTCCTATCATGTGCCTCTCTAGCAAAACATGAATTGTTGGTTTGACCGCATTTTGAACATCCCACACCATGGCAGCTTGCAAGGGGAGAGAACTGCCTACCTGGCCTCAGCTCAAGGGCAGTACCACCACTGCCAGATGTGTATTTGAAACCCTGCAGAAAAGGAAGTTGATTGAGACGGTGATTTGGAAGAGGGCAGCCAGGAGAGTCTTAAGAGATAGTTTGTCACATATATGTGGCATTTCAGAGTCCATATGGTTGCCCGGCAGCAGCTGTCAGGCCCTGGACCCTTGTGTCTTGATGGATGCCCTGTCCACTCCATGCCAGATGGCTGGGTCTGGGAGGTTTCCACCGGACATTTCCCATAGTGCTCTGGAGCAACTG
Source organism: Lacerta agilis (assembly GCF_009819535.1). NCBI lineage: Eukaryota > Metazoa > Chordata > Lepidosauria > Squamata > Lacertidae > Lacerta > Lacerta agilis. The sequence goes on along the minus strand of NC_046325.1, from coordinate 32,485,872 downwards.
TCCACTGAGCACACAGGGCATTGTGGGAAATTCTAATTGGCAGCTTCCCAACCATCTGCTCCCAGCAGCAAGCAAAACCATGATTGTCCTACTTTGGGGGCCAAGATAGCGCATTGCTGAAGGTACCCTCCTCCCTGGACTCTGGTTAAGGCGAAAGAGGGTGTCATGTTGTTTATAGCTGATATGATGGTTCCAATAGTTATTCATCAGGCAATAGTATTTATTTGGGTTTAATTCAAAAGATGGAGTTGGATTTTAACTGGCATGGTTTGGAACAAGAGTGTCTTTTGGGATAAAGGGTGGATTTCCGAATGATGTTATTGTTTCACTCTGCCTTCCTTCCTTGTTTTCTATTGTATCATATGTTTAAGATTTTAAGCCTCTGTGCGGGGACGTTCTTGTTTTAATTAATTTTATGTAAGCTACTCTGGGAGTCTTTTTGGCTGAAGAACAGGGGATGCATGCTCCCAGTCCCTGTTGAACTTCCTGCCCTTGGTGAAGGCCTACTAATTTCTGTGGCATTTGAAGTTAGTTTTCCATTTAATTTTAACTGATTTGATCTTTATTGGATCTTTTGCAACCTTCCTGTGCACCGTTACATAGATCAAATGTATATCTAATTTTTAAATAAAGAATCCTTGAGGTGTTGCTGCAGTAGCAGCAATTTGCATGGATAGTAGTTAATGTCTTAAAGGAAAAGTGTCCCGTAGAGGTTCAAATCCACCTGGAAATTGCATTCTACCCTCCTCTCTGATTCAGGACACCCTAAGTTCCACCTGGGAAGAGTGGTCTGTGATGATGATGCAACAATAGGCCACTTTGCATAAGCTCAGAAGCAGTCTTTTCAACTGCTGCAGGAGTGGCACAGAAATGTGATCTTAGCACCATGCTATGATCATACCTGTCAAGTTTCGGATTTGAAAATAAGGGATCAGCAGTCTCACCTATCCCGGGGACAGTCACGTCAGTGGTGGGCGGAGCCAGAAGCAAAAGTGGGTGGAGCAGCAATGTAAACTCCAAGTGGGCTCGGGCTCGGAGTGGAGCAAAGAGGAGGGCAGCCATGTGCTCCGCACGATGGAGCCCCATGTCTTCTTATCTGATCCCATCAAAACAGGACAGGAAGCAGCAGCTGCTCAAAGGCAGCCAGGCTCCGCCCGCCAGCGAACCCTATTGGCCGGCTGAGGGGCTCGGTGGCAACGGATAGGGGCTGATGCAGGGGGAGGAATACACCCCCCTGTAAGCACGGGAAACGGCTCCCACTTGCTTTGAGGGATGACGCTTTTCTCTCCAAGTAGACGAGGTCTTCCCACCCAGTCCCTGGCCAGCAGGGGAGGAGCTGCTTCCATTAAAAACGGGAAATTTAAGGGAAATAAAAAATAAGGGAGAGCAGCGGGAAACTACTTGAAATAAGGGAGAATCCCGGGGAAAACGGGATACTTGACAGCACTGGCTATGATGAGTTCTTGCTTCCTTTAAACCCTGAGAAGAAACCTTCATAAAGTTGTCCTGTGAGGTTTTTTCTCTCCAATTGTTTTGAGACGGAAAAAGTATATTTTTTGACGCATCAGCCCAAGGGCCAGATTTAGGTTTGATGAGGCCCTAAGCTACTGAAGGTAATGGGGCCCTTTATATGTCCAGCTATCCTTTGTCAACAACAAATTGCCGCTGTTGTTTTTTTGTGTTGAATATATGCTGTATGGTAATTTATGGAACTAATAGGTATCTAAAGCCATTTGCACATGTTGCTATGCAACCAGTCCATGCAGAATGTAGGCACCCTATATATAGAAATGAGCAAACCAGTGATATTTTAGTGAGCAGGCTAGCAGGCGGGGCCCATTACTCACATCATAGGAGCCTACCAAACACAAAACACTGTTGATGTATGTAGGTTTTGTTTTATTTGTTTTTTATCTTATATTTTGGAAATGTACATCCAGTTGTTGTTTTCCTTTAAAAAAAATTGTGGGCCCCAAGAGAGTGGGGCCCTAAGCTATAGCTTGTTTAGCTCATATGTAAATCTGGCTCTGACAGCCCCCACAATTCTGTTTGGGAATTTTTTGCTTTCACTTTGTTTGCAATGGGTCCTGGGAAACGTGAAATCTGCAAGCGCAGCAAGACGCTCACCGGGTGGCACAGCATGCTTGGCGGGTCTGAGAACAAATCTCCAGGTTTCACCCCAGATGAGCAGAAATTAGCAGCTCATCAATTCTTCAAGAGCAGCTAATTAGCAAGTACCCAGGAGATCTGCGCTCTCTTGCAACATCAAGCCACTCAGCCAGCCCAGATCTGAGCATGCGGGGGGGGGGGGTTGCTGTCTGTAATTGAGACTCTCAGCCTGGATCCAAGTGGCCTGGGGTCTCCCCTGGAGAAAACGCCAGCCAAGCAGGGAAGTGCCGCAAATTGCACTTGTCATCGGCACAGCTTCTTGTGGAGCCCGCCGAAGATCATAAAACGCTTCCAGCCAGAAAAGAGTCCCAACACTCTGTCAATGGTGTGTCATTTTTTTTTGAAATCCAAATAATTTTTATTGGTTTTCATGTAAATACAAGAAAAACATGCAACTACAGTAACTTGCTTTTTGAAAGGCATCACCGTCATTGCGTGGTTGGTACTTAGCCCCAGAAATGATGCAGCTTTAAAATTTGGCTATCATTAGCCACAGGTTTCTTTGGTCCCCCAGATGTGGCTGAACTACAGCTCCCATCATCCCCGGCCATTGGTCATGCTGGCTGGGGCTGATGGGAGTTGTGGTTCTGCAACATTTGGAGGGTCAAAGGTTCCATGCACGCGGTCTGCATAGAAATGAGATCTGGAGACAGCTGTGGCATTGAATTCTACTCAGTATTGATCCAGAGTAGATTCCAATGTATAGTTAGCACAGTAACACCTTAAACACATTGCAGGATTCCCAAAAAATAGACCAGAGGCAATTGTATTTCATCCAGCAGAGCTTAACTGCTAATGAAGGCAAATGAGCATAATGGTCACAAATCCAGTACATTCAGGATTGGCACTATCCATAAGAAATCCAGTTGCAGCAGACTTACCTTAAACTTATAGTAAGTATAAACCTTAACACTAAGCATACTATGTACAGAACACCACACCAGAAGGAAGACAGATAGAAAGAGAAAGTGAAACCCAGGCTCCTTCTGGCCCTACTTTTATAGTCAGCATGACAGAAAAGATAACAGAACCAGTTTAAGCCTGCTGTGCTCAGCTTCTCTGAAGGAATAACCCAAACATCATGAGCCTTCTGCCTGTTTCTTTCACACAGAGAAGCTTCCAGAACCCTCTTGAATGAATTAGAATAGGAAAGATCTCTACATATCAGATCAATACTTTCTGCACTAAGAAATGCAAACTGACAAGCTGGTCATTCCAGACAGGAGCCACAGGATGATGCAGAAGTGGGTGGTTTAGCAGGACCCAGTCATTCCCGTTCAGCTTTAATCTGGAATGGAAACTCTGCTTCCAGGCTTCTAATACTCTGTAGCCAGTGCTGGATTTAGGGTGGTGCATCCAGTCATCCCCCCCCCCAGGTGCTGAGCTATAATAAAAAAATATAATAATAATAATAATAATAATAATAATAATAATAATAATTTACACAGGTGCCTTCAGAGAAGATCCACTTAAAAAGCAACTGTACCAAAAGGAATTATTGTAAATAATAAGAAACACTTAGCGGGGAAGTGTCAAATGCTGTCCTTGTTCAGGGTGCCATATTACCTGCCCTGCCCTCCTCAGCTCCAAGGTCCCCACCAACTCAAAAACGCCATGTTTCTATGGAAGCATCTTGGACTCTTTGCAGGGAACAGAAGGAGAAAGGCTGACCCAGAATTCAACCAAAACATTCTGCCTTCAACAATGCCCTCAGTGCTACCTAATTTTGTAGAAATGTGTGCCTCGTGGGTCTCCCGTTCAACACACACAAACATAGTGTCCCCCAGCCTCACAATCGTGAAGAAGGAGAAGAAGAAGAAATGTGTTGGTCAGGCGTCAGTCTTGGTTGAACTCACTCTTGAGATATTCCTCAGACAATGAGGCCATTTTTTGATTTCCCTGGGCCTCCTCCCAAGCCAGCCTAGAAATCATAACTCTCTCACTCTCTGGAACGCGTCAACAGATGGTGACCGGGCGGTGACTGGGAGTGCACATGACGACTCCCACTGTGGTCAATGCGCCAATATGCAGAGGGATGTTTCAGCTGAGAGCTGGAGATGTCAACAACTTGCTGGGTTCTCAATACAGTGGTATCTCGGGTTCAGAACTTAATTTGTTCTGGAGGTCTGTTCTTAACCTGAAACTGTTCTTAACCTGAGGTACCACTTTAGCTAATGGGGCCTCCCGCTGCTGCCACGCCACTGCCGCGCGATTTCTGTTCTCATCCTGAGGTAAAGTTCTTAACCCGAGGTACTATTTCTGGGTTAGCGGAGTCTGTAACCTGAGGTACCACTGTAAGTTGGCTGCCCCATTGACAAGTCTTTAGGACGCACCCATCGGTTCCATATTCTAAATCAGCAGGTTCATCCTCATCAAGTGGTGCAATAGCATGAATCATGGCGATGTATTTTCTTATCAATACTATATCCCAGCTTTCCTTCAAGGAGCGCACGGTTGCCCCTCTCCTCATTTTATCCTCAGAACAACCCTGTGAGGTAGCTTCAGCTGAGAGGTCATGACTGACCCAAAACCAGACAGTGAGTTTTGTGGCCAATTGGGGACTAGAACCCCCATCTCCCAGGTCTTAGTCCAACACTCTAACCACTACACTACACTACACCTTTCTCAATGGAAAGGTTAACAGATGGATTATAAATGCACCAATTAGGTTTGTTTTCCTATGAACGAAGCCAAACAGCGAGAGCAAGTGCTGTAGGAGAAATTCAGGGGCAAGCAGAGATGGCACCCTTCTGCCCCTTCCTCCTCCCTGTTGTTGTTTCCTTACCCAAGGGTGCAGCTAGGCAATTTCAGACCATGTACTTAAAGGTCTTACAGAGCCAAGGGAGAAGGGCTCTTTAAATGACAATGCGGGTTACTTTACTTACATATACTTGAAGATAGGATGCCCAGAACATGGCTATCATATCACCCCTTAACCTTCTCTTCTCCAGGCTAAACATACCCAGCTCCCTAAGCCGTTCCTCATAAGGCATCGTTTCCAGGCCTTTGACCATTTTGGTTGCCCTCCTCTGGACACGTTCCAGCTTGTCAGTATCCTTCTTGAACTTATAAACACCATCTCCAACTCCTCAAAAGATTCCATCAACGGTGTCTCCAAAAAAAATTTACACATCACGTAGGAAGACATGTGAACTAATGCCAGCGTACTGGAAGAAGCAAAGATCACCCGTGTCGAAGCAATGATTCTTCAACATCAACTTTGTTCGACTGGTCATGTTGTGCAGATGCCTGATTACCGTCTTCCAAAGCAACTACTCTATTCTGAACTTAAAAATGGAAAGCTTAATGCCGGTGGTCAACAAAAGAGGTTTAAAGACTCTCTCAAGGCAAATCTAAAAAATGTAGTATAAACACCAACAACTGGGAAACACTTGCCTGCGAGCACTCCATTTGGAGAACAGCCTTTACCAAAGTTGTCATGGGTTTTGAGGACACTCAAACTCAGAACAAAAGGGACAAATGCGCTAAGAGGAAGGCACGCTTGGCAAACCCTCACCGTGATCAACTCCCGCCTAGAAACCTATGTCCCCACTGTGGAAGGATGTGTGGGTCCAGAATTGGCCTCCACAGTCGCTTACGGACCCACTGTTAAAAGTGTTTATGGAAGACAATCTTACTCGGCTACGAATGATCGCCGAAGAAGAAGAAGAAGCATACCCTCCAAGTGTCCCGATTTTAAGGGACAGTCCTGGAATTATGAAAGCCATTCCGGCTTTTGATTTGATCCCGGAATGTCCCTATTTCCCTCAACAGCGCTGTCAGCGCCGAGTTCAGGGAGGAAGATGAGCCAGGGTTTGTCCCAACCAGCTGCTTGGGCAGCTCATAGCAGCTGTTGGAGAGCGGGCAAAAACAAGGTGAGGGTGAGGCCCAGCCCTGATTTCTCCTTGTCCCCCTCCGAATATGTTTGTGTGCGTTTGTGTGAATTTATTTATTAAGCTGTACTTACGGATCACTTCTCTTAAAAGATCCAAAGTGATTTGACAGCAAAATAAGCATCAGCAATAAAAAGAATTACACCATTTCATATGCGAAAATACAATTAAAGCAATTTTGAAAACAAACTTTTTTTTCCATATTTTAAAAAATCAAGTCCAGATCGAAGACGGACAGAGACTGTGATAAAGGTCTCCACTTAAAAGGCTTGCTGAAAAAAGGAAGAGGAGGAGGAGGAGGAGGAGGAGGAGGAAGAAGAAGAAGAAGAAGAAGAAGAAGAAGAAGAAGAAGAAGAAGAAGAAGAAGAAGAAGAAGAGTTTAGATTTGATATCCCACTGTATCACTACCCAAAGGAGTCTCAAAGAAGCTAACATTCTCCTTTCCCTTCCTCCCTCACAACAAACACTCTGTGAGGTGAGTGGGGCTGAGAGACTTCAGAGAAGTGTGACTAGCTGAAGGTCACCCAGCAGCTGCATGTGGAGGAGCGGGGAAGCGAACCCAGTTCACCAGATTAGGAGTCTACCGCTCTTAACCACTACACCACACTGGTTTTCGATAGCTGTTTCGATAGTTGCTAAAAAGACAAGAGAGATGGAGCCTGCCTAATATTCAAGGGGAGGGTGGTCCAAAGTATAGATGCCACACACGAAAGTTCCCATTCGTACATCATATGGAACAGACGTCCTGATGAGATGTTGGAGCACAGTGATCAGTCTGGTATATAAGGGGTTACGGAACGATCTTTTAGGTATCTTCATGAGTTGGTGTTTGGCCCCTTTGTGCTCAAATCTCTCGTGTTGCTCTGTTACTATCACCCACCCCATTTCCGTCCTGCAGGCTTCTCTTCCGCCGCCCTCCCCCCTCCAAGTGTCCTTTATTCGGATGAGCTCAGCTCCACATGGCTTTAGCCGGTCCCAAGGGCCGGTCCGTTCCAACCTTCAACCTCTAAAAGAAGCCAATCTGGAGTCCCCCGCGATTCGTAGCTTCTCTTTTATGAGAACGAGCTCTGGCACATACACACACCTCTCGGCTTCCTTTCCTTTCCTTCCATCCAGGTTTGGGCCCCCAGAGGATCCTCGATCCCCTCACTGCTTCCCTTCCCTCCCCCTTCTTCCGGCAAATGGGTTATTAGAAACTTTTGTGGAACCTCTGTCTGTGACGTCAGGGTCTCCTTCCCTTCCTCTGTCCCCAGGGATGAGACGCTAGAACAATCCCGCACACCTGTAAACACCTTCCCCCTCTCTTCCTTTCTCCTCTAAAGTTTCTGCTTCCCAGAGCTGTCAAGACATAAAAGATCTTTTGTGAATGCGGGGAAAGGATTTGCCAGAAATGCAAAACTCAATTCCAACCACGCTGCCGTACATCTGTTCCATACAGCTGGTCCACAGTGCACTGAGGGACTTGGGTGTGCAGGCTGTTCCCCCCCCCACTCCCCTTTTCATTTAATCCCCCCCTTTAACAAAACAGGAACATGCTTGGTGCCAGAAGTGAAGATCAGCTGTGAACTTGTCCTTGGTGCACAGGGAGTTTCACACCGAGTGGAACCAGGAGGTCATTTCTTGAATTTTCAGCTCAGCAGTTGGAGATCCTCTACATCTGAGCAGCTTTGTCTAGATACGGTACATACACATTTGTTCCAGCTGCTTTCGAGGCCACCCACCGCCTCTCTCGCTGTTTGTAAATAAGAGGCTGCTATTTATTCCTCCTCCCCACCGAAAACACTTCCCTGCAATGTCAAAAAACAACAACAGGTCATACATCTCATCGGTCATACGGCTGGTCGGAGAGGTGCTTATCAGAACCAGATTCAAGCAAGGGGTCTTGGGATATTGATAACTTTGGCACGTCTCTGAAGCCCCTGCAGATTTTTGTAGGGTGTGTTCTGCACAACATGTCATTGATGCCATAATAGTGCATTAGTGCTGGGTTTATAGTGGGCTGTCCGCTCCTCGTTCTGCCTTATTAGTCCCCCAAATGTTACTCTTCCACTGTAGCACAGCAAAAGTAGGGCCAAGCAAGCAAATCCTGGAACATTTGTGGTATAAACAGTTTCAGGATTAAAAACGAAGCACATTGTTGCCACGGTCTGCAAGATCCCAGAGGATTCCAAGCACTCACCCAGGGTCTGTGCTCCTTTGGAAAATTGAGACACAGCAGAGACTGCTGTAGCTTTAAGAAATATGGTTCATCCACCTATTTACACCTTCAGTCTGCGTGGAGGGAGTCTAGATCTTACAGCATGGTCATTTCAAGAGGGAATTGTCACCCACAGCAATGCAGCCAACCTTCAGCCAGCCTGCCCAAGATGGATCCCGGTCTCTCTTCTTCCTTCTTCTTCCCAGAACACCTTGCTTAAAAAAAACCTCTCTTTTCCTGTCACCTCACACCCAGTTGCCCTGGCAACCTTCCAAACCCCCAGTCTCTGTTCACACTTCAGGGCAAGGAGGGATGGCAGTTCTCTTCCATTGCCAATGGCTAATAATAATAATAATAATAATAATAATAATAATAATTTTATTATTTATACCCCGCCCATCTAGCTTGGCTAGGTCGTTTTGCATTTCCTACTTTTGGAATGGGGAAAATGGTAGGCATTGCATGGGTTTCCTATATATATAATTGACTGAATTATATATACAATTGAATTCAACAACATTTGTGGTTTGGTTTGTTGAACTCAGTAAGCTATCATGCATGAAACTAATATAAACAGCCCAGTCCAATGTTTACTTGGAATTAAGTCCCATTTGTGTTCAGTGGAGCTTATTCTCAGGTAAGTTTGCATAGAATTGCAGCTGTGCAGCTGTGGGTGTGGGTGTTAAGAAGAATTTATTCTCAGAAGATAGGCTAGTGCTGATAAAATCTAACGTTTGTGCCAAACTTTGCAGCAAAATTAACATTTTAAGGACCTTGGCAACCACTTGTTCCCTTTGTGCCACTAGTCAGTCAGTCAATATACTGATCCTGTCAGAAGACCTCACAAACTTACAGCTCAAGTTAACATGCAAAACTATGGTGCAGAATGATCAAATATCTCTATTAACAGATAAAATCACTTAATTGCATTTGTTTGGGTGCTGTTTTTACTTGTATCTTAATTGCTCAAAACAGGAGTTTAGCTATGGTTTCTGTGACTCTGCTCTTATCTGTATCAGAGAAGGAGAGACATAATATTCAGATGATCTTCCAGGATACAAGGTGATTGATGGATTAATTAATTCTTTCCGGAGATCTTGATGGAAGTTATAAAACAGTAAGGCATGGCTTATCCTTTCATCTTCATCTGAACCACGGCAACATTCACCTCAATATTACTGCTGTTGATATTTCACTTTCCTCTGAACCAAACCGCAGTAATAGTTATTATTACATTCTCATATTTACATGTATATTTCAGCTTTCCTCCAAGATGCGCCAAGTGGCAGGTGTGATTCTCTCTCACAAACCCCATTTTATCCTCACAACATACCGGTAGGTCAGGATCAGAGAAAGTGATTGGCCGGAGGCTTTATGGCCAAGTGGGGATTTGAACACATGTCTTCTTCCCAGTCCATCACTCTAACGCAGGGGTTGCTAACCTGGTCCCTACCGCCTACTAGTGGGTATTTCAGGGTTCTAGGTGGGCAGTAGGGGGTTCTACGGCACAAGCTGAATCCTCCTTCCACCGAGCACTGGTGGGCGGTAAGGAGATTTTACCATCAAGAAAGGTGCATTAGTGGGTGGTAGGTATGCTTTTGAATTATGGTGCTGGCGGAGACTCTTGAGAGTCCCATGGACTGCAAGAAGATCAAACCTATCCATTCTTAAGAAAACCAGCCCTGAGTGCTCATTGGAAGGACAGATCCTGAAGTTGAGGCTCCAGTACTTTGGCCACCTCATGAGAAGAAAAGACTCCCTGGAAAAGACCCTGATGTTGGGAAAGATGGAGGGCACAAGGAGAAGGGGACGACGGAGGACGAGATGGTTGGACAGTGTTCTCGAAGCTACCAACATGATTCTGACCAAACTGCGGGAGGCAGTGGAAGACAGGAGAGCCTGGCGTGCTCTGGTCCATGGGGTCACGAAGAGTCGGACACGACTAAACGACTAAACAACAACAAAGGTATTAAAAGGTTGACTACCCCTGCTCTAACCATTATACCATTCTGATTCTCCTTTTGAAATAGGATGCCTACCTAATTTTGTGCCATCACCAGCCACATTCCTTTCTTTACAGAGAGGCAAATCTTGGGGCACTTCCAGACAACCCATCTATTCAGCATTCTTCCCGATATGTGTGCCGGAAGATTAATACATTGTAAAAAGGCAAAGATGGCAACACGCCATCAGAGAGTAATAGTCATATAAAGCCCATAAAAGCAAGATACAGCATGCATTTTAAATAACCAGAAGAAGAGAGGAGGAAAGAAGGGGAAATGTGTAGAAAGGTAAGAAAAGGAGGATCGTAAAGTTGGAAGGGACCCTGAGGATCATCTAGCCCAGGCATGGCCAAACTTGGCCCTCCACTGTTTTGGAACTACAGTTCCCATCATGCCTGACCGCTGGTCCTGTTAGTTAGGGATCCCAAAACAATTGGAGGGCCAAGTTCGGCCATGCCTGATCTAGCCCAACCTCCTGCAATGCAGGAATGTGCAGCTGTCCCATACGGGGATCAAACTTGCAACCTTGGCGTTATTAGCACCTCGCTCTAACCAACTGAGCTACCCAGGAGGGAGAGAAAATGTAAGGAGCTGGTGCATTTCATAATCGTAATTATGACTTACATTTACTTTTTATTTATGAAAATAAAATACACAGAAAGGGTGTTCGGTAGAAAGAGTGCAATACAACATGCCGCACATACCCTACTGGCGAACATTCATTCTGCTTGGTTTGCAGGGATGTTAGACAATGGATCCATCTGCCCTACTCATTTAAATCCCTATTATGCTGCTTTAAACAGTCATGGCTCCCCCCTCCAAAAGGATCCTGGGAACTGTAGTTTGTTAAGGGTACTGAGAGTTGTCCAGAGGCCCTTGTTCCCCACACAAAGACACGGTTCCCAGAGCTACTTGAGAAGAGGGGCTGGTGGTTAAACCACTCTGGGAAATGTAGCTCTGCGAGGAGAATAGAGAGTCTCTGAACAGTTCCCATGATCCTTTGGGGGAAGCTATGAGTGTTACAGTGACATAAGAGCACTTTAAATGTATAGTGCAGCATCATGTCAAAGCAAGTGTTATCTCACACTTTCCCCACAGCACTTCCCAATTACTTTCCTTATTGCCAAAATAAAAAATAAAACAAATCCTCCCTTTGGAAAATGCAGGTTTGTTGTACAAGACCACCCTATGAATTCTAACTGGAGCTGGTTGCTCCAAGCTCAGACCACATGGTTCTAACAAGCCACTGAGTTCCTGTACCGATAATTTAGCAACTTTCACCACTTTGCAACTAAGCCAATTTTTACTGCCTGCGCACCTTTTTTCTGAATGCTGTCTGGAAAAGCACATGAATCTGACCTTTGGAAAGTTTGTAAGTGAACCATTTTTAGCTTAACAAACGTGTGGTCTTTTTCTATGCTGGGGGAAGAAGGAAACTTTGGAACTTAGAACAGAATATTCTAAAGGCCTAACACCCTATATTTCCATGCTTTACTTTGCTGCATATTTTGTGATTTTAAATCTCTGCTGGAGTTCTCTCACCAAATAGTTACCTGTCCCAAACATGGATCTTGGCATCCAGGAATTCTCCAGTTTTTTCTTGCCAACAACAAGTAGCCTATTTCTAATATGAAACCTCACTCTGGAAGCACCTTTCCTCTTCCCTCCTCCTCTTTTTTCCTTTTGTGCTCTTGTCTTTTAGACTGTAAGGGTGCAGGCAGAGACTAGCTTGTTTTATTGACTGGCTGTATGTCAGCTGCTCTGGAAGAGCTGAAGGGACGGTGTGGGGTAGTGGTTGCAGTGTTGGACTAGGAGCTGGGAGACCAGAGTTCAAATCCCCACTCAGCCATGAAGCATTCTGGGGGACCATATGCCCATCACTATCTCTCAGCCAGTCTAAACACACAGGATTGTTGTGAAGAGAAGATGTGGAGTCGGGAGAACCACCCTGATGCTCTTTGGAGGAAAGATTGTCTATAAATGAAGTAAATAAACTGACAAACAAATAAAAATACTTTAAACAAATAAATATTACCCATCCCAAGTGGTCTGATCCAGCAGGCATTTCTTATGTTCTTAAGTGCTAGAAAGAAAGAAAGAAAGAAAGAAAGAAAGAAAGGCCTTCAAATAATTGTGAAATGTCACGCTAGTTCCAAGCACAGCTGCTGCCTGAACTGAAATTTAATTTTTCCTAAGCAATTGAGATTGAGATTGACCAGCGCAGCCATGTGAAATGTTGATGACTCAACATGTTTGTTGCACTCCCTCCCACCAGCCAACAGAGGACACTGGGATTATCCCCATATGGGATAGCTCCACATGTATATACTTTGTAACTAAGTCTGCCTTCAGGGATCCAACAGTGAACTGAATGTGTGAGTAAACTTCTTTTATATACTTTACACAAGATTGTGGCGTGTTTATTCTTTTAAGAGGGATATAAGGGAACTTACCAGGAACCTAATAGTGAGAGGCTTACACAAGCCTGCAACCAGCTACCCTCTGTGCGTTTAAAAGGGGGATTGTGAAACTCTGCTAAGTAAAGGAACTTGCTAGCGCAAGTTAGGAAGAATATTAATAAACAATATATTCTCTCCTGACCTCTCTGAACATTCCCACAGTATTATTATCTTGTTTTCTCCATCCATCGGTCACAGCTGTCCTCCCAAACTTTCATACTCCCCTCGTTGGTCCGCTGCCACTCAACACCAATGAAGGAACTTTTATTATGGTCCTCAAAGTAGGAAAATGTCACTCTGACTAATGGCTTAGATAGCTGGCTTTCGGTTAGGCGTCCCTCAAACTCCCCAACCTACACAGTGGGAAAGGCACCAAACAAGCAACAAGCACAGCACAGTTTTCTCTCCTCCTCTGAGAGAGCAGACAAATGAGTGTCTCCTGCTAAGGTTAGCTCTGATGCACCAGCTGATTGCTGCATGAATGTTTTCCATTGCATATTTATTTATTTATTCACATAATTTTTATCCCACTCTCCAGCCATAAAGAGTTTCCCAGGAGAGCTTACAAATCACACACACACACACAAAATTCCCTCTGCCCCCAAAACGCCATTCAAAAAGTACATAGCACAAAAGGAAAATGGACTTTGATGGAGGAGGAAATATGCAAACTCAAGTTCCAAGTTCTTAGTTCCAAGCTGCTTTATAATGGTGAGCTGGGGCAGAAGTCCATAAATGTTGCTGATCTCTAATGATAATGATATCATAAAGCTGGAAGAGACCCCAAGAGTCATCTAGTCCAACCCCTTGCAATGCTGGAATCTATACGAATGCATCCATGACAGATGGCCATCCAACCTCTAATAATAATAATAATAATAATATGGTGTGTGTTTTTTAATATAGTGTATAAGATGGCAGGGAGAAATTAGATTTAGTTGCTGCAGATCTAAATCTGCCCCTTGTGATTTTATTGCCTGCAAAGACAGGGAAGGGGCTTATGGGGTGGGTCGGACTTCATTGCAGGAATAGATAGCTTGTGCTGGAAGGGCACAGCCTGACGCAAGCCGAGACCCTCCGCAGCCCCTGACTGATGTTTTGGGTTAAATGCATGACAGCAAGACAAAGGGACGGCAATAAAAGTGATTCATTTAGGAGCTCGTAAATCAGCCAGTGTGCCATTGAGCAAGGAGAACCACCCATTAGCGGCTGGTTCTCCGGAACCACTCCCCACTCCCCTTGCCTCGTCCTCCCTCCCCTCTGGCCCTCTTAAGTTTATCTGATACCTGATAGATGTCAAGATCTAAGCTGTTGCCTTGCAAATCACCAACCCTTTGTCTTAATGAAGACCCTATGCTTGGGGGTATGAAACTGAAGGCAAGACCAAAAGAGCAGTGCTTGAGTTTGCCACAGTGAAGGGGGGGGGAGAGCTGTGGAAGGGACTTGATATACACTGAACTAGAGAAGAAGGTTATCTTTTCTTCCTTCTCGGACAACAGGCTATGTCCAGACCTTCAGCAAAACTTGGGTTCATTTTTTCATCCACAAAGACCGATGGGTGAGGACAACAGCACCTCCCAGTGGCCACTGGAGAGAAACGCTTGCAAGAAGACGGAGCCGAGATGGGATGGAGGAGTCTCTCGCTTACTGTATGTCTTGGGTGGGCAACATATGCCAAGCAGAGGGGCTCCAGCTAATCTGCATATTTCTTGCATGTAGTGATGAACATCCTTCCCCACAAACATGAGGCTTGCTCATGACTCTTTTATTCTGTGTTCCTCTGATTATCCCCACCCACCCCTGCTAATGTAAAGTCAGATCCGTTCAGATGTTTAGACGGGCTTAGAAAAGCAAGAGACTGCAGTGGGCGGGGGGAGAGGTTGTATTTTTTTATTTCTTTCAGTAGTAAATAAATGAACGAGGTTGGTCGCCAACACCTGTCAGTCCCAACCAGGATGGCCAATAGGAACTTTACAGTGGTAACCTTGGTTCTCAAACTTAATCCGTTCCGGAAGTCCGTTCCAAAACCAAAGCGTTCCAAAACCAAGGTGTGCTTTCCCATAGAAAGTAATGAAAAATGGATTAATCCGTTCCAGGCTTTTAAAAACGACCCCTAAAACAGCAATTTAACATCAATTTTACTATGTAACGAGACCATTGATCCATAAAATGAAAGCAATAATCAATGTACTTTACTATAGAATAAATAAGACAGTGCTGTAGATGATAAAAATTAAAATTAATTGTTTTTCTTACCTGCACTGATAGTCATTGTTTGGATGGGGGCTTTTATCCATTTCCGCAGTCACACAATCAATCAATCAGTAGCTGAACTGGGTTCCACACAGTCACAAAACAAATTAATCGAAAAAAGCCTCAAAAACACAAACGCAAAATTAATAGCAAAAACAAAAGCGCCAAACTTAATCCGTTCCAGAAGTCCAGTTGACTTCCGAAATGTTCAAAAACCAAGGCGCAGCTTCTGATTGGTGAAGGTGCCCCGGAAACAATAGCCGACAACCACATCGGACATTCGACTTCCGAAAAACGTTCAAAAACCGGAACACTTACTTCCTGGTTTTGGCGTTTGGGAACCAAGGCACCACTGTAGTTCAACAATAACGTGGAGCCCAGGCACCTCTCCTTTGAAAAAACTAAGCACTCCAGTGAAAAGAAAGGCAGTTTCCATTGATAGCCCCTAATCAATCATTCTTATTCTGGATAGTTACAGGTAGGTAGCTGTGTTCGTCTGCCATAGTCAAAACAAAATAATAAATAAATAAATAAATCCTTCTAGTAGCACCAGTTCCTTCCAGTTGGTCTCTAAGGTGCCACTGGAATGAATTTTTAAAATTTTTATTCTGGATAGGTGAGTGTATTATGCCCTCCTGAGATGCATTGTCAGCAGATTCCTCGGTCTATCTGTCTCTGCTCAATAATATACCTCTGCTCCTAGAAATGTTGCTTGCTCAGCAGTGTATTGGAGGAAAGAAAGGCAATTTTGTGCCTTTCCCTCACATTTTTGATGGAAGATTAAAAAGAAGAAGAGGAAGTAATGAGCTATTGCTCTGATTCTGCTTAGTTGGTAATTTAATGGGGTTCGATGCCACAGTCAGCTGGGAAAAACAGCCAAGAAGAGAGCCAGGCTGAACAAAAGGGGAAGGAAATGTGGCCAGAGGCTGTGTCTTCCTTTGTGGGCTGTTTGGACAGGCATTCTGTCCATGCTCAGAGCTCCTTTTCTGCTTGATCACTGCAAGAAATATCCCATTGCTGCTGAGCCCTGACTTTGAAAACTAAGTCTGGGATTCAGGCCTGTCTTAAAGGAAGCCCTTTTCACCTGCAGCACATCACCTGAGACAGAGCGTTTTCTTTTGCCATAAACACCTCTGTGTTCTTGGACCATACCCAAACTTGCGCCCTCCAGATGTTTTCGATGACAACTCCCATCATCCCCAACTATTGGCCATGCTGTCTGGCTAGGGCTGGTGGGAGTTGGGCTCCCAAACATCTGCAGGGCACCAGGTTCTGGAAAGCTGCCCCTAAGCATATTGCTAAGAATTCAAGTTGTATTATTATAACCTGACGGATACAAGAGACGCCATTACTAAGTTATGGAAAACAGCGCCACCTACTGTTGGGACAACAACATTACAGCTAAGATTCTGCATTGCATCACCTCCTTGGCAGTAAGCAAGCAAAAGGAAGGGAGGTCCCTTTCCCACATCAGTACTGGTGGCTACTTCAGAGATGGTGGGAGGCTGCCAGTAACTTTAATGATTGGCAGTGACTTGGGGTGTGTTTGGTTGCTCTCCTCTAATAGCAGAAAAGTACTACAACGACTCCACGTCATTGACTGCATCGGCCAATTTGTAGGCCGGGTTTGTAGGTTGCCCATCCGTTAACCCCAGTTCAAGTCCATGCCGGCTGGCTGCAGACCCCTGGAGACCCCCACAAGGCAGCCCCCCGCCATTTCCTCGCTAGGGGTGGAAAGAAACCAGCAGTCCTCCTATTCACCAAAAGGCTGCTGTAGACAGAGGCAACAGAGGCAACAGATTGGGCAGAGGCAACAGATCTTTCATAATGTGTTTGTGGGAGGGAGGGGTAATTATTGGTTCTGTTCCGTTCCTGTTTTTAGTATGTATTTTGTGTTCTCCTTTTGTATTGTTATGCTGCGAACCGCCCTGTGATCTTCAGGTGACGGGCGCTACACAAATTCAATAAATAATAATAAAGATTCGGCCTCTGCCACTGCTGCAGCGGCAGCAGCGGGTGATGCATTCCTTGGAGGCCAGATCTGCTGCCCCTGTGGATCCTGCCGCCCGAAGCGGTCGCCTCAACTTGAGAGAGTTGGCGGGCAGAAAAGTTGATGAGCTCCATGCTGACAGTTTATCAGCAGAGAGGCAACGAAGCAGACTCCTCCAGTCTTCATCCAAATTGTCTTTGCCTCCTTCTTCTCCCCTTCCCCACCCCATCCCCCGCCAGGTGGGCTGTTCCGACTGTTCCAAGCAAAGGAGGTGGAGGTACCAGAAAAAGAAAATAATTGATGGGATTGTGGAGGACACAGTAGGGAGGCAAATTTTATTTCTTGGTGGGCGAGCTGGCCCTTGTGGTCTCTTCCAACTCTATGATTCTATGATCACCCCACATATTAATATCTCTGAAGGGGGGGGGCGGGACAGACAGTATACTGTAGATATTCAAAGTGGTTATACCAAAACAAAACAAAACAAAGCATGGAACCTTTCTTTTAGGGATTATAGGGACAACTCGGGCCTCTAAATCTAGGGGGCCTCACCAGCCTGCCCGCTCTCCAGTGCCGCAGTCTCCCCTCTCCCAAAATTGTAAACCCAAGACTTCATGCAAGGGCAGGGCAACTCGGGCCCAGCAACTATGAGACTCAGGGCTACCCAGTGGGGCCTAATTTGAAGCAGTGGGGCGCAACTTGATTTTTTTTTTTTTTTTTGGTAGGGCCCCAGTTCACACCCAAAGTCTGCAAAATCTTATAGATATAAATAAAATCCATCTAGATTGCCTTGGTGCAGGGGCCCCCTTAGGAGCGGCCCGCGGGGCCCAAGTTGGCCCAATTGCTCCAATTGCCTTAAGGTCAGCCCTGATGAGACTGTGTAGGGGTTGGACTGACAAGCCCTGCACCTTCTAGGTCCCTGATGTCACCATTCAGAGTACAGACTCGAGGACTAGTTATGGAAATAAAGGGGGGGGCACTTATTGGAAATCAGTTTTGTCACCTCTTCCCCCCAAACCCTGAGACAATGAGCCCAGCCATCTTTTATTCACAGTCGCATAAGCACTACACTACAGCATGGCCTGCACACAATGTTGTTTTTGTACAATCTTGTTTGTCCTCAGTAACCAAAATTATATTATCAACGTATACAAGCAGAAAAGTTGTTTTCCTTCATTTGCAAGGAATCATACAAAACAAAGTGGCACTAATAAAGAAACGTTCCAGTGTGGCAACAGAAAGCAAACTAAAATGATTTTGCAGTTGATCAAACTATCCATAAATATCAAGTTATAGGAAAACTGGTGCTCTTAACTAATCCTTCTGCTTGGTTAATTGGTTTGGCAACTTCCAGGCACATGTGTGATGCTAATTATTTCCCCCAAGAGTTAAATGATAAATGATCAGAGGCAACTACCGGAGAGCTATGAGATTCAGGTGAGGGTGAGGATCAGATGACTTGTCAATCCCAGCAGGTATATAAGAGGACGAGCTATGAGATTCACGTGAGGGTGAGGGTCAGATGACTTGTCAATCCCAGCAGGTATATAAGAGGATGACCTGGCCTGCCCAGGCCAAGCCCATCTCTTTCTATTCCCGTACATTGTCGCCCACGGAGTGCAACTATGCTCAAATTGACAAAGAGGTGTGTGCCATTCCCTCTGATGCAGATCTGATATATATATATATATATATATATATATATATATATATATATATATATATATATATATATATATATATTGGGGGTGGGGGGGTTGCACATGTGCCCATCAAGCTGTGTGTGGGAATTACCTGTCCGTGTGTGGTGCTGTCAGGAGGGGGTCGTGCAAATGCTGCCCGTTGTGCAGAATGGAAATATTTATAGGTGCGATGTTCTATCCATGGATGCAGCTTGCAGAGGGGAAATTCGAGGAGGGCAAGGAGCATGGGTCCACTGTGGGGAGCGGAGCAAATTCCTGCGCACGGGTGCCTGCCTGCAGAAGGGATTTGTACTGCGGAGCTGTTGTGGAAAATGCCTATGTGGTTGTGTTGACAGGTGTGCAAAGGAGGGGTGCAGAAGGTAGAATTGGTAAAGTTAACAGCCAAAACAAGAAACTCTATAACGATGATAGTGGGTTTTTTTTTTTTTTTGGAAGAATGGAAGTCCTTTTCGGACTACTTAAGAAGAAGAAGCTCCATATTTGGGAGGGGGCGCTTGTTCCCCCCCCCTCCCCTCCCGCACTGGCACCGCTGACTCCTGCCCTGGGCACTTACAGGTGGGAACGAGCACCAAATACGGCGGACAACAACTCCCAGGATCCCCTTGCGCGAAAGGAGGCGGTGGTGCCGCGGTGCCCTTCGGGATTTGTAGTTCTCACGCCTTCCAAGGGACGGCCCTGCGAACGGCGCAGCGGGTGGGCTAGGAAACTACCAATCCCGTCAGGCGTCGCGGCCCTTTTAGGCGGGAGCCAATCGCGGGACGCTGCGCGGGTCGCGCGTCATGCCTCGAGCGACAAGGACCAGGTGGCTTGGCTGGGCAGTCACGCGGAGGTCAGCGCTGCGCTTCGAGGTGAGAATCGAGCGAGGGAGCCGAAGGGCCTTGGCTGCGCCCTTCGCGCCCCGGAGCCCCGGGAGGGTTTGCAAACGGTGCTCGGGTCGCAAGCGGCTGCAGAAAAGAAAGAGAAAGGGAGGGGAAGATAGGAAAACGAAGCTGGGAAAGCGTGGGGGTTAATTAGTGGCAGAAAGTAACGAGGTAGAGTAGGAAAGGGAGAAGGGTGCTGATGATATTATTATTATTATTATTATTATTATTATTATTATCATCATCATCATCATTTCTATACCGCCCTTCACCCGATGATCACAGGGCGGTTTACAATATAAAAACAGGAAAATATATAGCATAATTTTAAAATTGGAATAATAATTCATACACACCCCTCCCCAAAGACACACACCAACAGTTTAAAAGGCCCTGAGGAGTGTTTTTGCCTAAAGTTGTGGAAGGCGGCAATTCCCCTGCCCTGCATTCTTTTTGCGGTTTTTGAGCAGGAAAAGGATGTGCAATATCTGTCACAGAATTGTAGAACATCATCCAGTCCAACCCCCTGCAGTGCAGGAATCTTTCACCCAACTTGGGTCTCAAACCCACAACCCTGAGATTAAGGAGTCTCATGCTGCAGCAGCAGAGCCCTCGTGATTGGTAAAATTAAAAAGTAAGCAGCAGTAGATATAGTGATGGTGAGGGGGGGTTGGGGGGGAGAAGGAGGCGAGTAATGCAAGGCTGGGAAAGGCAGTGGTCCCTGAGAAGGGGAAATTATGAAGTTGAGGTGAGAGACTGGTGTAGAAAAGAAGCACAGGAAGCTTCTGTTCAAACTGTGTTCCAGGTGCCTTGGAGTGCATTGCAAGCTGTAGCCTTAGAATCATAGGATTGGGGAGATGGAAGGAACCCTGGTGGTCATCAAGTCCAACCCCCTGCAATGGGATCTTTTGGAAAGCTGTTTCGCTGACTGAGATGTCTAATGCTGCATCTTTCCTTTATGTTTGAGTAGGTGTGACTTTTTCAGCAACACAGGAGGTGGATTTGAGCTGACACCAATGGCTACCAAGATCTTTGAGACAATCGGCAAAATCGGCCTGGGGCTGGCTGTTGCTGGCGGAGTCGTCAATTCTGCTCTTTATAACGGTGAGGAGGCCTTTTCTTTCCATAACACTGAGCTGTTGGCATGACTATTTTTGTTTATCTGGAATTCTTCAGGCGAGCCCAAAACAAACCACATGCTCTCATGATTTTCCTATGGAAAAACATGGGAGTCTACAGAATCCTATCCTTTCCCACAGGCTATGTAGCAGTGATTTTTATAGAAAATATGAGGGTCTGTATCCTTACCTCTATAGGTGCTGCAGCCAGAAAATAAAAACGAAACACAGCAGTGATATACAGATAGGGTATTTTCTCCTGAACATGGTCTACAGCAGTGGTAGCTAAAATGGTGCCCTCCAGTTATTGTTGGATTCTGGCTCCGTCAGCCCATCCAACAGAGGGAATGGCCAGGGCTGATGGAGTTGTAGTCCAGAAATATCTAGAAAGGAACCACCACATTGGCTACCCCTGGTCTACTGGTGCGATAGGATACAGTCCCAAATGCTTTGGCTGCAACAAGCCTAATTTCCTATCTTTCTTGTGGATCAGTTGCCCTTCGGTAAGCCCATTGAGTTCATTCAACTTGGAGCCATGCTGTCGGCTTCACCTGGTTCTGTAATTTTGTAGTGGAGAGAAGGAGGAATGTGCTTATTTAATCCTATTTACTAATGGCAAACTCATTCTCTGAGCACCAGCCCTTATCTCGCAAAGTGGCATGTTCCACCACACAAGAAGGGTGGCTTGGAGAAACTCCAAGGCCTGCAGATAGTACCAAAGATATATTTGGGGACTGAGCATGCTCAATGCGCATAGAACGTTGATGGCTTGGTTAATGGAATGACATACCTTGGAAGGGGGCATGGCTGGTGGAAATCTCAATCGAGCACTCCACAAAACAACTTGTTGCAGGACCTGTTTGACCCATTTGTTGTGTGTGTGTGTTTATTAAATTTCTGAATTTTACACATAAAATTCCAATACCTTTAAATAAGAATTCTTTTCTGTTTTTGACTTCCCAATCTATTTTCCATGATGTTTCCCTGATCACCCCCTTTGCTGCACCCTATCCACACTCTTTATCATAGTCCTCCTAGCATGATAGTTTCTAATCCTTTCTTTTGCTCATAACTCAAAACTTGTTCCTGGATTCTTCATGTTGTAAAATTTCTTCAAATAATCCGAAAAGGGCTTCATTCTTCAGGCCCATTTGTATTCTTTTAATACAGTGCCCCTTTAAGAATGCAGCAGTGAGGTGGAAGAAAAGAAAGGCCTGTCCACCAAGGGAGTGGGACAGATCGGGGATGTATTAGTAAGTGTTCGGGGATTTGAACATGTGTTGTTCAACTGATTTTTCTTAATGGGTTTTTTAATGGCTTTTCAGGAGTGTGGATGGTGCAATGTAAAATTCACATTTCTTCAAATTCTCAGTTTTGCCTCTGGCCCCACTCACCCTGTGTCATGTACTCCCCCCCCCCCCCAAAAAAAACGTTTTTGTCTGGAATAATGTGTAAATGAATCCAGGTTTACCAAGATTCTGGACATAGCGATCGTCACATAACACTATTCGGTATTTCTTCTTTGTGTTTTGAGTGCGATGTTGCTGAGCTGTTTCTCTCTTCTCTAGTTGACGCAGGCCACAGGGCTGTCATCTTTTGACCGATTCCGAGGCGTCCAGGACATAGTGGTTGGAGAAGGGACCCATTTTCTCATTCCCTGGGTGCAGAAGCCGATCATCTTCGACCTGCCGCTCTCGCCCACGTAACGTTCCCGTAATCACTGGCAGCAAAGGTGAGCAGTGGGTGGATGCAGTTTTTTCTCCTCTGTACTCGGGAGTCAGAAGTTGGGTCTAGGTAACGAGAAACTAAACACAAAGGCGAGCCGCTCCTAACTACATACCAGCTTCTGACCACAAGTGCATCTTTTTTTAGCAGCAGCTATAAAGGCTGCTTTTAAAATGAGACAGAAAACATCCATTTGAATATGTCCTTTCCCATAATGTTGCACGTTAGTCATTACAAGGGGTGTGTGGGGTGTTAGGGGAGGGGTAATATCTCTGGTAGGGGACACGTCATACTCCTTCTGGGGTGGTTTGTCCACCTTTGGTCCCCACCTTGCACCCAGCTCTCACCCAGGACTCCTAGAAGATGCCAACATGCAATAGCAGCCACACCCCAAGAATGGCTTTGACTGGCCAGCTGAACCCGGGGAGGGAGGTCAGTGGGTCTCAAGCCCTCGGGGAGTTAGGACTTCCCCTGCATGTGAAGACAAGCTCCGGCAGATTGCGCAAACAAAACAATAGCCCAACAATCACGAAGGCAGTTTCTGCACATGCTGTAGAGGGAAGTGAGGGGTAGGTGGGGCTTGTCCACCTGGGTAGGTAGCCCATCTAGGAAAAGAAAACAGTGATCTTAAACCTCCGCCGCCTTTGCGAGATACCTTCAGGAGAAGAAAAGGCTAAGGAGTAAACCCTACACAAATTGGAGTGGAGTCCCTAAGATGGTGGAATGGCACCTTGTACTGCTCCTTCCAGCAACTCCTGCAGTCAAGCTGGTGCTAAACATATTGTTCTGCTCTGCTTTGGACCACATCACCAGAACCCCCATATGCACTGCCCAGGCTTGTACAACAGGGAGATCACTTTGGTGCTGCTAACACAGCAGTTTGGCTTCACCCCCAGAGGCACGCTCCATTGTCTCTCAAGACAGATGGATGCCGACAACAACAGTCGTAGCCATCTCAGTGCTGCTGCTTATGTATCCAAAGTGGGGGCGGGGGTAGTAGCAAGTTTGTGGGGAGCCCCAAGGTTTGCAGAAGTGCATAAAACCTTTAGAATCCTCTCTCCCAAGAGCTCACTGAGCAGTGAGTGTTCTGAGCAGGATATTGGACGCTGACCAGCTGTTGCTTTGGGGAGGGGGCAGGAACTGAAAACTGGAGTGGGGGACGGAGTTTAGCGTCCGGAATCCTGCACAGCAGACCTCGATGGCAAGCAACATTTTGTTGCGGGTCCCACCTGCGAACCCCTAAAGCAGTAGCGGTGGAATTGGTGCTGCCGCCGCCAATCCAACTTAACATTTTGACCTTTAGCACTTGCTGAGACTTGTTCCTGCTCTGACCCTCTCCCTGCCTCCTCCCCCGGTAGATCTACAGAATGTGAACATCACACTAAGGATCTTGTTCAGGCCGGTGACAATGCAGCTTCCCCGGATTTTCACCACGATCGGCGAGGATTATGATGAGCGGGTGCTGCCTTCCATCACAACCGAGATCCTCAAATCTGTGGTGGTAAGGGCCAAGGAACAGCTGGTGATACTCCTCTTTTCATTGGAAGCCTCTCTGGCTCCATTAATAATGGAGCCCTAAATGGCAGGGGTGGGGAACCTTGGACTGCAGCTCCCATCATCCTTGAGTGTTGATTATGATGGCAGGGGCTTGTGGGAGTTGGAGTCCCACAACAGTTGGAGGGCTTCAGCTTCCCCTCCCCTATCTTTGGGCCTTGCATTCCTCTTTTCTCATCCTTTGAAGGAGGAAAAGGGGAGCGGTTGTAGTACAAAGCCAAAGGAAAGAGAGATCTTAAGGGGTACACAGAGACCAGCAGTACACTTCGGGTCACATAGTTTTTCCGTTAGGATTATCCTTTTGAATACTTACCAAGGGCCAAGTTAGATGTGAGAGGGTTAAGTTGCCCTGAGACCTCCAGGTATATGGCGGTATATAAATTCTAATAATAATTAAAATAATAAATGGTGGGTGTGGTTGCCCTGATGTGGGCAGAGGGGCTTTTACCCTGTGACACTGCTGCAGTTCTGATCTGGATCACCTCTTCCCCACTGCTTTTACTTTTAATAATTTTCAGTAGCATAAACAGTGTCATGTCTAGTTCAGTACTAAACTAAAGTGGTAAAGGGACGCGGGTGGTGCTGTGTTCTAAACCACTGAGTCTCTTGGGGTTGCCGATCAGAAGGTCGGTGGTTTCAAATCCCTGTGGCAGAGTGAGCTCCCATTGCTCCGTCCCGTTCCTGCCAACCTAGCAGTTCGAAAGCACGCCAGTGCAAGTAGATAAATAGGTACCTCTGCAGCAGGAAGGTAAACGCCGTTTCCGTGCGCTCTGGTTTCCGTCACGGTGTTCCATTGCACCAGAAGCGGTTTAGTCTTGCTGGCCACATGGCCCGGAAAGCTGTCTGTGGACAAAGGCTGGCTCCCTCGGCCTGGAAAGCGAGATGAGCGCTGCAACACCGTAGTCTGGACTTAACATCCAGGGGTCCTTTACCTTTTTTTATATATACCTTAACTAAAGTGGTATTGGATAATGTCTCGAGTAATGGTGGAAAAGAGCAGGGAAGGTGTGTCCATGCATTTGCCTAGATCAAAGGATACTGACTTGGCGATCCCACATCCAGCAGCATCCCTTGCAGCTCCTTATGGTTATGTGTAACGAGAGCTCACAGCTTTAACAAAAGCTCTTTGGTTTACTTCCACATTTATCGTTGCATGTCTCCTTTTTAGGCTCGCTTGATGCTGGCGAGTTGATCACACAGAGAGAACTCGTTTCCAGGCAAGTGAGCGAAAGACCTGACGGAAAGAGCAGCAACTTTTGGCCTCATCCTAGATGACGTTCCTTGGTAAGAGATTGTGTTTTGATCCTTAAAGTGAGCCTTCAGATGTTGTTGGACTGCAATTCCATCATACCCAACCATTTGCAGTGCTTCTAGTTCGGTTTACAGCAGGGACAGAGAGCCTGTGGCCCTCTAGACCAGGGGTCCCCAAATTAAGGCCCGGGGGCCGAATGCAGCCCACTCACCTTCTAAATGCAGCCCGTGGACGGTCCAGGAATCAGCATGTTTTTTACATGAGTAGAATGCGTCCTTTTATTTAAAATGCATCTCTGGGTTATTGGTGGGGCCTGCCTGGTGTTTTACATGAGTAGAATGTGTACTTTTATTTAATATGCATCTCTGGGTTATTTGAGGGGCCTGCCTGGTGTTTTTACATGAGTAGAATGTGTCCTTTTATTTAAAATGCATCTCTGGGTTATTTGTGGGGCATAGGAATTCGTTCATTTTTTTTTTTCAAACTATTGCCCAGCCACCCCGCCCCCCAAGGTCTGAGGGACAGTGGACCGGCCCCCTGCTGGAAAAGTTTGCTGACCCCTGCTCTAGATCTCGCTGAACTCCAGCTCCTATCATACCCAGCCCGCATGGCCAGTAGTCACTGGTTGTAATACAACAAATTCTGGAGGGTCACAGGTTTCCCATCTCTGACTTTAGGGACTGGACCCTGTAAATTCCATTCTCTGCACCACAAAAAGTTCAGGGTAGAGCAAGCAGAAGATTTGGATCAGGAGTATACTTAGTGCTGAAAAGAATATGTGTTTATTCAGAAGCTGTTAGGTTTGTGTCTTATTTTCTCCAAAGTTAAACAGGTTGGTGATTTTGTTTTTCACATGCAAACCTTAAGGCCATGGTTAGCCCTTCCAATACTGCAAACCAATAGTAAGGTCCCGATTGCGAATTTGGTCAGCTACTGCAGCCGGTTTGCATAATTCAGGCTGAGATTGTGTTTTGATCCTTAAAGTGGGCCTTCAGATGTTTTTGGACTGCAGTTCCAACCATTTGCAGTGCTGCTAAGGGCTGGTGGGAGTAGGAGTCTAACTATCTGACAGGTCACAGCTTCCCCATCAAAGGGATGTTCAAAGTACAACTGGGAGAAGTGAGCAAGCTTGGGGGCTCCCTCTGCTGGATGCAGTGAGAGGTTTGGGAGGCTATTGAAGCTCCAACAAAAGCAACACAAAATTCTCAAGTCCCTCGGCGGCGTCTCTGTCAAAACTCCAAAGCTGTTATCACCAAATGCTTAGGAACCCTGACAATTGAAAGCCAGGAGATATATATATATATATTCCATCTCTGCTTCCAACAATGTGGAGGAAGGGCAACATTTCACTGGTAGTTCTTAGAAGTCTAGATTCTAGAACAGAGCTTTCCAAACTCTGTCGCAACACGTTAGTGTGTCAGCTGCAGTGTGTAGGCGTGTTGCACAAACGCTCCCTGCGCTCCTCCCGGGGCTGGAAAGGGATTAGTTTAACCTCCTGTTTCCTAGTAAAACTGAATTAATGTGTCACGAAATGATGCATGTCTAAAAAGTGTGCCACCAACATGAAAAGTTTGGAAAGCTCTTGTTCTAGAATATGGTATACTCTATTTCTCTGGCTTTGCAATGCTGTTTGGCCGTAAGAATGCAAGAACTCAGGCAGCCACCAACAACAGGGATGCAGTAGTCCTATGATTCCAAGAAAAGGAGATGAGGAAAAAGTTGTGAATAATGTACTGAACTTTTCAATAAATTTTTATTTTATTTGTATGCCACTCTCCCACTAAAAATATAATGCTCAAAGCAGCTTACAACAAAGAAACAGGCGTGCAAAGCAAAAAAAAGTAGTAACAAATTTCATAATAGCACAGCAAAGCAAAAATATAACAACATACAAAGCCCCACCCCCGTACGGTGGACGCTCGGGTTGCGAATGTGATCCGTGCAGGAGGCACATTCGCAACCCACATCGCCACATCTGCGCACACGTGGGTTGCAATTTGGCACTTCTGCGCATGTGCAAACCACGAATTAGTGCTTATGGGCGAGCACCAAAACCCAGAAGTAAACCGTTCCGGTACTTCCGGGTTTGGCGCGGTGCACAACCTGAAAACGTGCAACCTGAAGCGGCCGTAACCCGAGGTATGGCTGTATTTCAATACTATAAATTTAACAAGATTGCTTAAACAACATGCAACATCCAATAGCAAATAGAACAGGGAGAAATACACGCAGCATCCAATAGGAAAAAAATGCTCTTGATTGAATTGAATTTTGAGATTTGGCTTTGCATCGCAGTCATTGATAAGGTTGGCTTTCCATCAGGGTCGGGCTGATGAAGTTGAGGGGTCCAGCAACACCTAGATTTCCCATTCCTACTTTGGAACAGCCTCCTACTCTCAGTACCCTAATATAGCTAACTGAAAGTGCACATAACTGAAATAATCGCATATCCTTCCCCTAATTTACTTCCCCGCTCCCTTCATCACCCCACCTTCCTTTGTTGTTTTCCTCTGTGTTGTTTTTTTCTTTTCTAGACTGTAAGTCTTTTGGGGCAGCAGAGACCTGTCAAACCTGTTTGTAAAGTACCAAGTCTGTAGATGTTGCTAACCTAATCAATTAAAAAACCCAGCAGCCAATGCAGTACGTATGTTAAGCCAGTGATGCTTAAATGAAACCTGCATGTAAGCTGTGGACCTTACCTCCTTTTGGAATGATCATGTTTCTCCAAATTTGGTGCCTATTTTACAATTTTTTCAGCGCTGGGTTAAGGCATACTTTATTTACCCAGGCATTTTTAATGCGTATAATCCCTTGGCCGTCTTTGTAATTACTTTGGGTTATATTATGTTTCAATTAAGCCTCTGTCCTCTTGTACATCTCCTGCCCTGGGAATCTGTTTGGAAGTAAGACAATAAAGAAATGTTCTGAGCACGTGCGTTTATTCTTCCCTCTTAGACACATCTGACCTTTGGAAAGGAGTTCACGGAGGCAGTAGAAATGAAGCAAGTCGCACAGCAAGAAGCAGAGCGAGCCAGATTCATCGTGGAAAGGTGAGGACATTGAGCTTTCCAGCTGGCGTCAACATCTGTCGTCGTTTCTTGCCAATGCAACAACCGAGGTTCAGTGTTCCACTTGCTTCACGTTCAGCAGAATCCATCCCTTCCAATGCACTGTTTCCTGTGTTGCAAATGCTTTAGAGCAGCTTTGGGGAATCTGTGGCCCTCCAGATGTTGTTGGACTACAAATGTCATCAAGCCTGGCCATTGTCTGGAGCTGATGAGAGTTGGGAGTGAAAAAGGATTTGGAGGGCTGCAGGTTCCCCACCTCTGCATAAGAGACACCAGAATCCTCTGGGATCAGACCAGAGGCAGCATACTTTGTCCAGCATCCTGTTTTCTGCAGTACCAGCCAGATGTTCTCTGGGAAACCTACAAGCAGGAGAAGAAAGCAACAGCCATATCCTGTTTTTGCTCCTCAGCGAGTGGAACTGCCTCTTGGAATCTGGAGGCTGCTTGTACCTACATAGCCACTGTAACAGATTTACAGCGCGATCCTAAGCATGTTTACTCAAAACTAAGTCCTACTGAACTCAATTGGGC
The DNA here is from genome assembly GCF_009819535.1 of Lacerta agilis. Lineage (NCBI taxonomy): Eukaryota > Metazoa > Chordata > Lepidosauria > Squamata > Lacertidae > Lacerta > Lacerta agilis. The sequence continues at coordinate 32,457,097 of NC_046325.1, read as the reverse complement.
TTGGATTGAAGCCTTGGAAGACTCCATGAATTTGTCTTAACTTGTTTTTGAAGCCACCTAAACTGGCCTTTTATCTTGTTGACGGTCCTGTAAAATAGGCTGGGCTGTGAAAGATGGTGACTTGCTCGACGCTGCCTAGCCTAGGTCGATAATTGGAGCCTGGTCTCTCTTTCTGACACTCCTATGGCTACTGAGCATGCTGAGCCATCATTGAGTGTATCTGTGCATGCAAGTCTGCAGATAACTGCTGCTACTCTCGTTTTCTCGGGTGCCTGTTTTTGGTTACAGTCCTGTCGGCATGTGCCACCTGAGTTCATTATTATTGGGGGCACATGACCTGTTTATCAGCACTGCCCTTTGACCAAAGTTCACTGTCTGTATCTTCTCCTCTCTCTCTCTCTCCCCAACCCGGTCCCCTTCACAGGCAGAGCAGCAAAAGAAAGCCGCTATAATCTCAGCTGAGGGGGATTCGAAGGCAGCTGAGCTCATCGCCACGTCACTGTCTTCAGTAGGCGACGGCCTCATTGAGCTGCGCAAACTTGAGGCAGCCGAAGACATCGCTTACCAGCTCTCGCGCTCCCGCAACATCACCTACCTGCCCTCAGGACAGTCAGTGTTGCTCCAGCTACCACAATGAGTGTCCTGACTCTCCCCATCCCCATGTTTTTTTCTACTATTCCCTTGAAACTTAGCAGATGAGTCAAAAGTATATAATCACTGAGATTTCCCCATTTGGGGGTTGACAGATAGCAAGAAATCAAATGGATTTAAAATCCCTTGATCTAATTAAGGCCACCTCCCTTTCCCACTCTAGAATCTAATTTTTAGCAGATCAGTGCTTGGAATAAAGCTGTAAAAGAGTGGGGGGTGTTAGTTTTTGTCCACTGAGAAAGCCTTTTGTTTTGGTAAGACCTTGCCATAGCAGCCTGCGGTCTGTATAATCGGAAGTAGGCCAACTTTGGTTTGCTGCCGTTTATGGAAAAGAGCGGGGGGGTTTCCTTGCCCCACCTTCTTTCCTGCCAGATCTAGAATCATACAGGTAGCAGCATATCAGCTCCTCTTCCTGGTAATCTTTCCCTAATGTCTGGTTCTGCAGTAATGCTTCAGACTGCAACAGCACAGATCTAAAACACCTGATACAGTTTCAGTTCTGTATAGATCTGAGATTATAATGTTCCCATGTGTGGAATTACAGTTCCTGGGGACAGCTCTCTCTCTTCTCTGTGGCTTGTACCTGATCTTGTGCAGAAAAAGGCTGAACTTGCAGGCAGCAAGCATCTATTCCACATATCTCAAGGCCCAGCTTTAAGAGGGATACTTATTCCACTGATAGTCTGCATTCATGAGTGTGTTATTGGGGCTCTTTTAATTAAAAGATGTTCACTTTAACAGTGAAACTGGTAAAATATGAAATTGTACTAACCAACCTTCAATAAATGAACAAATAAAATGCCCCTTCTTAACTGCATGGTTTGTATTTAGTATGTTGACAGTATTACTAAAATTTATGGTTTGTTTGTTTTTCACTATTTGCATTTTCCATCAGAGGTGGGGAGGAAAATCTAGCGAAAAAAATGTTGTGTGTGGATGGCAGATTGGGACTACAACTCCCATTAACCCTCAGCCAGGATGGTCAGTGGTTGGGGATGGTGGCAGTTGTAGTCCAACAACATTTGGAAGGTGCTGTGTTGACTGTCTTGCACTCAAGTAGTCTCAGGAAAGCCTCTAAATCTTACAGCTGGTGCTGCCAGTGTTTAAGGTGAGCAAAAAAAAACCATGATTAACTACAGAAACACACACACACACCGCTGCCCAGTTACTGAATTTAGTGTTCATTTGAATGTTAAAGGGCAGGACCTGCATATGAATTGTGTGATTGACACATGCCTTGGGACATAGCGAATCAGATTCTGGGAAAGATGCACATCAAATTAATGCTAAGTTTCTAAATGTGTTTCATTCATGGGCCTCCTTATATTTCCACAGAAGCAGGTTTCTTTAAATTATATCCAACTACGTTCTCCTCAGAGCAAACCCCTTGAAATATTTGGGCCTACGTTAGTCCTCTCCATTCATTTCAGTGAATCTACTCTGAGGAGAACTAGCACTGGATGCAACTCACATAATTACATCCCTATTATTAGTTTATTAGGACACCGTTTCTAGAGTAGACTGTTCCAAAAACATTGTTTGACCCTCCTAATATTCTTCATACCTGGCTAAATATGGTACCTTCACATGCTGTGTTGTAAAGGCCTGTGAGATGGAAGGAGCAGAAGCACCTCTTACCCAGTTCTTTATGTTAAGACCATTGGAAGAAAAAGATGCCCTGCCCAGTGTTTTTTGAGACATGGCTATGCAATAAATGGAGGAGTTTGTATAGTATTAAGAACAAGGGCAGTAATGTAATTAAAGCTGGGTGCTGTTAACTGGCAGAGTCAACAGATGATTCCTGCCACAGGCCACCCACCCTTGTTAAATTCTGGGCTGGCACTCAGAGCAGCATGTAGCAGCTGGATCTAGCCACTCTTTAAATTTCCCACAATGCTCTGGGCCTAGCATTGCTCTGGGGCATTGTGGGAAATTAACGTGATGGCTAGAGTTAGCTGTCCAGCCCTGCTTTGCCACCGCAGCCGGGGCTCGCTCACTGCCAGAAGAGATGGCTTGCCAAAACACACTTTTCCCAAGGCCCCCTCAAATCTGCCTTGTAAGTGGAAACGTATGTTCAAAGTGTTGCATGGTCAATTTTGCACTGCCTGTTTTCACAAGGCTGTTTTGGCTGCCTACGGTGCCCCCACCTCCACCTTTGATCTCAATTTTCACATGAAAGGACATGTCACCTGGGCAGAGAAAGAAAGGAAAGTGCATAACAAACCCACACCTGTTCGCATACTGCAGCCACTTGCCAACACACAGAGCGACACGCCTGCCTCTCAGCTGCAGATCTTAATCGGGACCGTGATTTCCCTGTTGGCACTGGAGGCTGAAGATGCCTAATCTGCTTTCCACATAGATGCTCCCTAGCCCTCGGAATATTTCTCATGGCATTTTCTCCCGAGCATCCTGGCTGCAGTCCCAACAGATAATCTACCTTCCATATCCTCCCTGCGGTTTCACTTGGCAGCCGCTCCAAGCTTCAGTTCTTGCCGTGCGTTGCCGCATATACTTCGTCTTCCAAGAAGCAACTATCCCACTCGTCATTCCAATGTGCAGGAGGTGTGAGCGTTTCTTCACCTGCAAAAGTAGAAGCTGCAAGGCATTTGGAATGTGCTTTTGGGCAGCGGGTGGAGAACGTCTGCGTACCAACTCACCATGATGTGCCCTCTTTGCCTCTGGGGAACACAGAAAGCAGTCGTATACCAGGTCAGATATTCTTTTACCATCTAGTCCACTGTTGTCCAGGTGTAGCCACATGGTGCTCTCCAGGGGTATTGGATTCAACTCCTGCCAGTCCATCCAGAATGGCCTATGCAGGCATGTCCAAACTCCATTTCAGGAGCACGCTGGTGAGTTTAATCCGGCCCCTGTGGAATTTTTCCTGGGGTAAAATCCTTTAAAAAACCTTAACAACTTCAATCCTAAAAGAAGTCAAAGAAGCTCAACAACTCCACCCCTAAAACCTAACTTAGGTAGGCCCTGTGGTCGGCCCCCCAGCCCTTCGCTTCATCAAAGAAAGAAGTTTGGACACCACTGGCCCTATGGTCAGGGAAGATGGGAGTCACATTGGCTACCCCTGATCTACTTGTACAGCACTGGCTCTCCAGGGTTTGTAGGTATCCCAAGTAAGAATAAAAAAATAGTACTTAATTATTGTTGACAGTATTCAATACCAATATGGGGGCCAGGGGAGAGCAAAAGGGATTATATGAGAGGTAAACATTTCCAAAATATTTTGCTGTATTGTTTACATTCCACTTTTCCTCCAAGGAGCTCAATGTGTGTGGTTCTCCCCTCTCCACTTTATCTTCATAACAACCAGTGCTAATTTTCTAGGGGGGAAAGGTGCCAGAACTCGCCATGAATGCCTCCCTTGTTCTCTTATAATGGCAATGGTGTCCACCTGGAAGTGCCGGAACTGAGCTCTGGCAAGTTCTGGCTGAAAAAAAGCCCTGTGAGATAATTCAGTTGACAGTGACTGGCTCAGTTACCCAAAGAGCTTCATGAATGAAAGGGGATTCGTACACCAGTCTCTTAAATCCTAATCCGACGAACTAACCACGACACCATATTGACTATGAATACATCCATCGATGCTCAGGAAGGGAGAGCACAACCCTTTTTCCAGGGCCTGCCCTGACCCATTTGTCTTTTTTTATATTTGTGTTATTAGTCACTGGAGTTTGTTCACTAAAAAGTTTAAGCTGGCAATAATGATGATTATATAAAATCCTGCTTAAATATCAAACAAGTATATACAAATATCTTTGTTCTGCCATATGTAGGTCAACACAAAGTCTACTCAGTCAAAAGGTTTCCACATATATGGAATTCAGCCAGCAAGGGTTGTGCACATGCGTAATCTGCCACTGAAGATACTTTAAATCAAAGTTGTAATGATGATTGCTGGTGCCACAGTAGTTTTTGTCTATTGTTGGATGCCCATGGACCTGTTGGTTCCTGAGATGTTTTGGTCTACGTTTGAGGACTCGGCCTTTTAAAAAAATGCACTGATTCGGGTAACACTTTGGCATGATGGTTCTTGAGACACACCCAGTCACTGTTCGTGGAAATAATAATAATGAGGCGGAGAATAAAAGGCAGACTAGAAAGACATCAACCACCACCCAACGACCTTCAATAAAGCATCGTTCGTATGCTGCATACATTTCTACCTTGTATTTTTCAAACTGATTTTCCTGGTTTCTAGGTCCGCGAACCCTAACGATCCTGGTATTTATGTTGGGATAGACTAAAGCAGGCATAGGCAAACTCGCCCTCCAGATATTTTGGGACTACAACTTCGATCATCCCTGACCACTGGTCTTGTTAGTAGGGATGATGGGCGTTGTAGTCCCAAACATCTGGAGGACCGAGTTTGCCCATGAGTAGACTAAAATGAACGACAAGAATGCCCACTGGAATCACAGCTCTTTCTTATGGGAGCTTAGGATGCTGCTTGCACTGAGTAGAAGATAGTGGTCTATCTAGCTCACAGTCATCTATGCTCACCTGCAGTGATTATTCAGAATTGCAGACTGGATTATTTCCCTAGTTACCCCGGTGCTGAGGACTGAACCTGGGGGTTTTCTGCACACAACCAAGCACTCTACTTCCGTAGAGCAGTCATATAAAAAGGTCATTTGGAGAGCTCATTATTTAAGGGCCTTCGGATAGCTCCCATTGTTTCCGGTGGCAATGGGCATTCTCGTATTCATTTCCAAAGCATAAATTGGATTTGTTTTCTCCTCGCGGTAGCAACCACTGCTGCTTTTCTGGCTTCATTGTGTATATTCCAAATAGCTGGACTTTATCTCTAATTCTGAAATGTTATGAACTTTAATAGATAAGAGCGAGAGAGAGAGCACTTTAACTCGTATCAATGTTGTTGTTGTAATTATCCCCCCCGCCCCATGCTTTTAGCTGCTCTTACGTTTTTCTGTAGCTGTCTTGAGTTCCTGTCAGGGAAAACAGCGCAGTATAAATAAATAAATTTATTAACAAATTCCTAAAACATTGAACAACCTTCGCAAAAAGTAACTGAAGAGCGTGCATTTTCCGTGCACAGACTCTGGAGTACCTCCGTGCCTTCACACTTTCCAACAACCATCAGCAGCTGTAGTATTTATTAAAACCTTCCACAGAAATACGGGATTGTTTTTTTGTAATAAAAAAAATAAAAATAAAAAACCCGGATCGGTCTTAATGCACACAAACAGACAGACACAGAGAGACACGAAGGATAAGTTACTGTACATGGAAATGGCGGGATCCAGTATTATGTTTGCTATTGGCATATACTGTATATTTCAGTGAAACTAGCAAAATTTCTTAGCACGCATGCGCGGATGGCCCCCTCCTTCCCTCCCGCACGTTTTGTTTTGTTGGCCCTCGGCCCCGCCCCTTTCTCCCCCGTCTCACCTGAGGCGGTGAGCCGAGCGCGCGAGCGAGCGAGCGCGGAGACGTTGATTCCTACCACGCACGCGCCACCATCCAAGCCAGCCAGCGTTCGAGGGTGGAGGAAAAGTGACGGAACGGCCGCACTTCAGAAAGTGGCGCTCGCGCCCGGTCTCGCGCCTATTGCGCGCGCAAGGTTACGAGCTGGGCGAGGGGCGGGGCGGCGAACGGAGAAAAGGCGGGGGGGGGAGGGAAGCCGCCGCGCGTTCTCGCGCGAAGTCCTCCTCAGAAGACGACAACGACGACGCAAGCGCATTCGCTGTCTTCCTTTACGACGATGCCAGCCAGCCAGTCAAGCCAGCCAGCGACACTTAGGAAAAGCGAAGAGAGAGAGAGAGCGCGCGGGGCGGAGGAGGGGGGGAGGGTGTTGCGAGTGGAGCGGGCGGTGCAATCGCGAGGCTGAGTGTCTGACTGACTTGGTTGGCTACGGCGGCGGCCACGTAGCGCTGCGGCGGCCGCCGAGGGGAGGGCGAGCGACAGGGAGAGCTTCGGTGGAGCAGCCGCTGGAGGCGGTGGGGCCTAGGCCTGGTCCTGAGGCGGCGGCGGCGGCGGACGAGGAGGGGGCTCGAGCGCAGGGGGAGGGCAGGAAGGAAAGAGGGCCCTGGCCGCCCCTACCTTCCCCCCTCCCCTGCCTAGGCATGGACCGCGGAGGAGGAGGAGGAGGCGGAGCGGCGGCGGAGGAGCAGCGACGGTGGCAGCCCAGGAGAGTCCCGGCCTGGGTGAGTCCCGTGGAGGGAGAGGCCCTCCGGCTAGGGAAAAGGCAGGCCCAGCTCCTCTTGCTCGGCTCCACAGCCTCTCTCTTCTTCTTTGCTTAGTTTTGGTAACGTGCCTCCCGCTTCGAAGTGCCAACGAGGCCCGGCTGTGGAGCGTCTGGGAGGGCGAGCGTGCACCTGAGCATGTGCAGAGTGCTCTTGCTTGCTTGGGATCTGGACGCTTGAGATAGTGTCAGTGGGGGGCGTGTCGGAGGCTTTGGCTTTGCGTTTCTTCCTTGAAACTGGCAACCTTTTTTGACCACGGATGAGAAAAGGGGAGAGATTTCGTGGGCCGAGTTTTGTGGGCATGGGGTGGGGGGGGGGGGAAGGCTCAGTTGGTCGAAGGGTTGAAAGTTGAAGGCTGTGTGTGGGTTTTGGAAAGTTGAGGTGGAAGGTGCTTCAGCAGAGAAGTTGGCATAGAAGGGAACATTTAGTTTGGCATCACTTTAAAGGTTTGGTGTGGTTGGAGGAGGAAGTTGTGCTGCCTACTGAGAATACTCCGATGTTGGGAATATCTCCGTTTAATGCGGACCTTGGGAATTGGTGGAAGGGAAGCAGCGTTAGAGACTCCTTGCACCCTCGGGTGTTCTGTTACTTTAGGTCCACAAAATACAGTAGCAGAAAAGGTTAAAAAAAAAAGTTATTTCCACTACTGAAGTAGAAATTTTATCATTTCCCACACATAGTGTTCCTTCTTTTCCAAACCACTGCTATTTGAAGTTTGATATTTGATATGGTTAAAATCAGGGCTGTAAAAATCCCAGATTCCGATGACCAAACTCCTCATCTGCAAATAAACTAAAGGTGTCTAATGTTTGTAAATAGACTTAACTTCAAGTGCATGGTTGGAGCAGGCAGATCATGTGTTGTCACACTATTTTCATAAAAGCTTAAAGGGAACGGGACAGAGCAGCGCACGGAAACGCCGTTTACCTTCCCACCGGAGCGGTACCTATTTATCTACTTGCACTTCGTGCTTTTCGAACTGCTAGGTTGGCAGGAGCAGGGACTGAGCATCGGGGAGCTCACCCCGTCGCAGGGATTCGAACTGCCGACCTTCTGATTGGCAAACCATAGGCTCTGTGGTTTAACCCACAGCGCCACCCGCTTACCTTGGAGTATATCTTTGGATGATGCTATGGTAATCCTATTTAAAATCTCACTTTGTAGGGGAAAAAAGTTGCACATTTGTTTCAGACATCGTCGTTTATATACTCCCTACTCTTAATGCTCCTCTGGTGATAGATTGGAGAATTGTTAGGCTTCTATACAGCAGAGATTGGAGAGTGTTACTATTGCTCTTTCTCACAAGGATACCAATGGGAGAATTCCGGGCTTTGTGGTGGAGAGCAACGTAATGGTTCCTGAAGTAAAGCAGAAGAGACAAATGGGATAGTTTTCATTCAGGTGAAATAGGATTCATAAGAAAATAGATGCAAATCTACTCTCCTTCACATTGCGCCTGATGTGAGAATTAGGTAGGTTCATGTAAGCTAGTCTCTGAGTGGCAGTGGTTGCTGAAGTGTGTGTGTGTGTGTGTGTGTGTGTCGTGGAGTTATTCTGTACTCCAGATAAAAGTTTGTGCAACTAGGAAAACAATTGGAGCTGTTTTCATGATGGATGGGGTTTACAGCTTTTGGGATGATGAAGATGGAGAAGGGATCTACTCAGAACCTTCTCGAGTGATGCAGTTAAATGTATGCCCTACAGAGATTGTTGCACCAACTGAAAATAGGAAGAGATGTGATCAAATCCAAACCCCTTCTTCTTGTGCCCCCTCCACATGGCTCCCTGTTTGTGGAATGCTGTCACCGGGGAGGCTCACCTGGCATCTTTATTACATATCTTTAGGCGCCAGGCAAAAGTATTTCTTATAATCGGGTCTTTGGCTGATTGAACATTCTATGTAGCCTTTTAAATTGGCTTGTGTTAGTTTTTGTTCTGTTCTGTATTTTTTGTTATCATTTTGTATTTGTATGTTGTGATCTTCAGATGAAGGGAAGTATACAAATAATAAAAGATGATGATGTTCCTAAACAGTTGTGGGCCATATCATAGAACTGAATCATAGAATTGTAGTGTTGGAAGGGACCCTGAGGATCATCTAGTACAACTCGCTACAATGCAGGAATATGCAGCTGCCTCATGTTGGGATCGAACCTGCAACCTTGTCATTTTCAGCACTACACTATTCAGGCTAGATATATATTGGGAAGCCTTAGAATCAAGTTTGTTTTGCTAGGTGTAACTGGCTAATGGTAACAGCTGGCAAAAAGGGTTAATGAGGGAAAGAGGAGGGTGTAGAGTTGTGTATGTGTATACAGGGTTGCATGACAACCCAACTCAGATGGGCATGTTCTTTCTGCCCTTTACCCCCTACTCTTTATGCAGTATATGGTCACCTAGCAGATAGAATCTATTATGCTATCCCAGTTTGGATCCTTCAGCTAAATATCCATTTTACAGCACTTTAAATGTATGGAAAAAATCAGTACAACTTAACAGGAAGGTGCAGGGATCACTGGATCTTGACTGTTTTCACACACGAATACTGTAGAATTCTATCAGTTATATTTTATCTGCACAATCAGAATGAATTTCAGAAACAAAATGCTTTTTCTGTGCAGCCTGAGCAGGAGCATTGGACAATGTTATAGTTAATAGTTGCCACTTGCATTCACACTCCCTGCTCACAGTTGTGAAGAATATTCTTCCATTGTGAATGGTCTGTGTCACCATTAGGAAAAGAGGTAGGAAGAGTCCAGCATATACGGTATGTGGACTGTCCCTGGATCAAGGGACTTTTCTTCTTTAAGTTCTCAGAGCTTTTAACCTTGCTCAAGGTTGTCATCTGAACTAGCCAGATGCTTAACTGAGAATCAATCACAGTCAGTCCATCCTTTGAAAATTAAGACTTTAGAGCTGTCTTGCACCGAAACGGCAAGTAGACATTCAGTTTTGGTGATCGTAACCTTGGTTTAAGGAGTCATTTTGCACCTATCTTATATATGAGAGTTTCTAACACTAGTAGGTAGTGTGCTGCCTTGGGAGAAGTGGAAGTAAAATAAAATTCGTTGGGTAGCAGCTGTTTTCTGTGTCATGGATGTATTGGGGGGGGAGCAATGATAGGGGGATAATCCAGAATTAGCAGAAAATTATGCCAGCATCTGGATGTTGGCACTAGATATTTCAGCTGCTGCACCTGTGGTAAGTGCTTATTTCCTAGCATACTGGCCCAGGGAATAATTGTACTGACTGCATTGTAGCTGCTTCAGTTTGAGCAATGGGAGGGGAAGAAAGGCTGCACTTGCTGTAATACCTTGTGATTTAAAGTAATCCTACAAAAGTTAGAGTGTACATTGGCTCTTTGAGGGTGACTTGTATTTACTGAAATGCGTTCTGTAAAGGCGTGCAGGATTTAAAAATAACAATAGCCTAATTTGTGTAGGAAATTTTTGCAATGTTGTATTTGCAAATAGAATTCTCTATTTTAGCCTTTTTATTAAAAACAAAAAAAACACTTTGAGGAAACAGAGCTAAATCTTTGAAACAGCCACGCTTGCTTAATATTGTATTTGCAGTTGGCATCCATTCACTGATACTAATCAACTTACGAAATGGAATTTTTTCCACCAAAAAATAAAGTGCTGGGAAGATTTCCTCTTCATATGACTGCTGCTTTAGCGGAAGCATTCATGAGCTGGAGTGAAATAGGATTGTACTTGGTAGGTGTGGCTACTTCAATCAGAACAGGTGTGGATGGGATGAAAAACTTTTTTCCAGTGTTTCTTCTAGATCTGGAATATGGTGGGATTTTTTGATGGTGCAAGTACTGGGGGGCTGTATATGTGCTTTTGTTATTAGGCATGCTGATAACACTCAGACACTCCTGGGGAAACCAATAGTACAGTGACAGGTAGGTAGCCGTGTTGGTCTGCCACAGTCAAAACAAAATAAATAAAAAATTCCTTCCAGTAGTACCTTAGAGACCAACTAAGTTTGTTCTTGGTATGAGCTTTCTTTGTGCATGCATTTCACAAAGAAAGCTCATACCAAGAACAAACTTAGTTGGTCTCTAAGGTGCTACTGGAAGGAATTTTTTATTTTATTTTTGTTTTTTGGCAATAGTACAGTGTGCATGTCTGGGATTGTTTTCAACAGGACTGTGTTCAACTTTCAGTCCTGGGGAAGTTTTGGCAGTGTCCATATTCAGACTAGTGATTATGCTTTGAGATAATGTTTTCCTTTAATCCTGTTGTGGTGTTCTATTTGCACAAAACAATGGTTTAAAATGAGATACATGGGATGGTTCTGTGTATTAAATTTCCATGATATGCTGAGTGTCATTCCTCTCCTCTCCTCTCCTCTCCTCTCCTCTCCTCTCCTCCCTCCCTAGGGTGTCCTTAATTGTTCCAGGACTGGCGGTGGTGTATATTTGATTATTGCAAGAATTGAATAGCAGCTTGTGTTGATTTGTGACTAGCCTGTCATTTGACTTGTCCTCTGCATTCACTCTGGCAATACTATTTACAGCCAACATTATGCTAGTGTTTGTTGACTCGTATGGAAAATGAATGTGCACTACATTATGATGAGTTCATCTTGATAGCATGCGACGGAAGTCAAAGTAGCTTATAAAAGTAATGGTTACGCTGCAGCATGCAGTTATGTGCATGCAGATTTTATTCACTTTAACTGTGCATTGTTTTGCATCTCATATCTCTAACCTAGAGAAACATAGGAGCAGCAGAAGGCACAGTATAGTTACTATTCTTATTTATTAAGAATATTTATATCCCACCTTTCCAGCTGAATATTGATCAATGTGCCTAACAATCAAAATGAAAATGATAGCTATGATTCTATGTTGCTGTTGAGTGAATCAGTCCCTTGTCTTCTCTTCTGTAACAGACCCAAGGTTTACATGATTAGTAAAAGAGGCAAGGTTCTTGTGAACTGGCTCAAAAGCATGCTAGCACCTCCAGGAATCTCTTTCTCTATTCCATTAGTCCTTCCTTTCATTATTTACAGGTGCCAGTTAAGACAGTCCTTTTTAACTTACACAAAACAGGCAGGGTGATGATGATACTTCACAAACTTTTTTAAATTCCAGTTGTCATAGGGCTGAAGCTTATCAATTATTTTACTGTGCAATGTTTTGTGGAAAGTGATTCATAAACAGAATCAAAATGTAGTTTAAATGCAGCTGACATAAATACTATAAATTATTGATAGTGTATATTTTTTACTTTGGAGATTAAACAACTAGGGACTGGCAAGAACTCCTCTTGCCTTTGCATCATCTCCCACTTCCCCTATTTCTAGTGTGGAGATTCTAGTGTGCTCAATAACCTCAATCCTAAAAAAAGCTCAACAACTTTGGTTGGCCCTCACACACATTCACTTCATCAAATCTGGCCCTCTTTGAAAAAAGTTTGGGCACTCCTTTCCTATGCGATCCACACATTCATAAGCCTATATCAGTATGGATTAAAAATAGATTTTTGTAAATAATAATAAAAAATCAATGGTAGTTTTGTAACAATCAAAGAGTGGCAAATTAAAATGAAATCTGAACTTTTTTACAAGCAAATGCTTAAGTCTATAGTTTATATTTTCTTAATTTTATCATGACTGTTAACTGATTAAATGAAACTAGTTTTCTGTGCATAAAAAGAACTCTGGGGAAAGAGATCCCCTTTCTGAGGTTGATCATTATATATTGCACCCTAAATAATATGTTACCTGTTATTGATGTATTTCTGTTGGGTCCAAGTTATTGCTAAGCATTAGGGTCCATGAGGTGCCATGGTATAAGCTACTTGGTCTGCCTTCAAAGCCCATATGGGCAGTCTGGTACTCCTGTAGAATTTCAATGGTTGTAATCCTTGTATGACCACACTTAAAATACTGTGAATAGTTTGGGTGCCCAATCTTCATGAGGATATTGTAGAGCTGGAAAGGGTTCAAGAAAGGGAAATTGAAATTATCATTGAGCTGGAACATCTTCTCGATGAAGGAAGAATACAACTTTAGAGGCCTTTTAGTGCAAAGGCAGGGCATGAAAAGAGGTTTATAAAATTTTGTGTGATCTGAAGAAAAGTTTGTAACTCATTACCAGAATTTGGATGGTCATGATATTCAAGGAAATTAATTGATAAAGTTTGCTGCTACCAGATGTGTTAACAGCCACGAGCTTAGGTAACTTTTAGAGGAGATAATGGAGGATAAGTTTATCAGTGACTAATACTGTCATGACGGCTTTATGGAATTTCTTAAGTTTGAATACTTTAATACAGAGCTTTCCTAACTTTTCATGTTGGTGACATACTTCTTAGAGATGCATCATTTCGCGACACAGTAATTCAGTTTTACTAGCAAACCAGAGGTTAAACTAACCACTTTCCAGCCCTGGGAGGAGCGCAGGGAACATTCACACAACACACCTACACCAGGGGCGTCGCTGGGGAGGGGCGGTGGGGGCGGGACGCCCCCAGTGACAGGGTGAGCAGCGGCGGGTGGGGGTGTCAAGCGGCGGCCCCTCCCGCCACTCCCACGCGCCGCCGCTCCCTCCGTCACCCCCGGAGCAGCAGCACATGGCTTCTGCCGCTTTTTTTCGGCGGGGGGGGGCGACCCGCGAAGGGGGTTGTCACCCCCTCCTCGCTGGTCACCCCCCCCGCGCCGAAAAAACCGCGGGAGGGCGGGCGGGGAAAGCCTGGAAAGGAAGCAGAGCAGGCGCGTTTAAGCGCCGCTCTGCTTCTTTTTCCGCTTTCCCGCCGCTTTTTTTCGGCGGTGGGGGGCGACCAGCGAGGTGGGGGTCACCCGTCACCCCCTCCTCGCTGGTCACCACCCCCCCGCCGAAAAAACCGCGGGGGGGGGGCGGGGAAAGCCTGGAAAGGAAGCAGAGCAGGCGCGTTTAAGCGCCGCTCTGCTTCTTTTTCCGCTTTCCACCGCTTTTTTTTCGGCGGGGGGGGCGACCAGCGAGGTGGGGGTCACCCTGGTCACCCCCTCCTCGCTGGTCACCACCACCCCCCCGCCGAAAAAAACCGCGGGGGGGGGCCGGGGAAAGCCTGGAAAGGAAGCAGAGCAGGCGCGTTTAAGCGCCGCTCTGCTTCTTTTTCCGCTTTCCGCCGCTTTTTTCGGCGGGGGGGGGCCGACCAGCGAGGTGGGGGTCACCCGTCACTCCCTCCTCGCTGGTCACCACCCCCCCGCCGAAAAAACCGCGGGGGGGGGCGGGGAAAGCCTGGAAAGGAAGCAGAGCAGGCGCGTTTAAGCGCCGCTCTGCTTCTTTTTCCGCTTTCCGCCGCTTTTTTTCGGCGGGGGGGGCAACCAGCGAGGTGGGGGTCACCCGTCACCCCCTCCTCGCTGGTCACCACCCCCCCCGCCGAAAAAACCGCGGGGGGGGGCGGGGAAAGCCTGGAAAGGAAGCAGAGCAGGCGCGTTTAAGCGCCGCTCTGCTTCTTTTTCCGCTTTCCACCGCTTTTTTTCGGCGGGGGGGGGGCGACCAGCGAGGTGGGGGTCACCCGTCACCCCCTCCTCGCTGGTCACCACCCCCCCCCGCCGAAAAAAAAGCCTCGGAAAGGGGGAAATCCCCCCTTTCTGTATACACGTGCGTCGTGACGTCATGATGACGTCACGGCGCGCGCGTCGTGCCCCTCCCCCAGGGGGTGCCTCTGCGCTGCCGCCGCCCCCAGCAGCGCAGAGGCTAGCGACGCCACTGACCTACACACTGCAGCCGACACACTAACGTGTCATGACACACAGTTTGGAAAGCTCTGCTTTACTAGATGCTTTGTTCGTATGATCATGTAAAGGCTCTTACATACAACCAGAGCTTCTCATTGTGTGAGGTTCTGTTGAATTTTAGCTGGAATAGTATCAGTTGTTGGTATCCTTGCTTGTTTGGAAAATCTGTGCACAAGCACATTCACCTTTCTTTTCAGCCCCTATCAGACTTCCAGTTTTGCCTGGCATCTCCACCCTGTTCTCCTACTGCCCACTTTACATATAAGGTTATGAACCTATTCTTTTCCAGGTGTTCCTTTGTATGCATTCTCTCACTGCATTTGTGTGCATGCAGCCATTCATGTTACACTTACTGGTACGTAGATGGGGCAGAAGAATCAATTCATTTCTCAGCTGGGGTGAAAACAAATAGTCATCCTAGCAGTTGTCAGTAAGTGTTGAACTAATTGTTGAAGTGCTGACAGTTATTTTTGAAACACACACAACTTATTTTCAACACAAAAAGTAACTTCCTCTCCTCCCAATTTACAAATGGACTATAAGTAGAAATTTATGGTCCCTTGGGAAAATCACCTGAAAAAAATATAACTTTGAAATTGCTTGATTTGTCTGGTATTTTGTTACAAATTTTTATCAAGCAATGCATTTTTAGAAATGGGAGAAAAATCAATAGAATATTATATGACATTAGGAAAAAGCTGAAATCTGCAGCCTGTTCAAATTATACATACACAGCAATCATTTTCCATAATTTTTTTTTAAACAGAATTTATTAACATTTTCATAATATAACACAAACCCAACCCCACACCTACAAATACAAAAACAAATACAAATACACATAAAGTCAGGATTCTTCTTCTTATTTGTAACCTTACAAAGAAAAAAATTTCTAGTTCTGAATCTTGACGCTTGACTTCCCCCGCCTTTTCACCTTCGGTTTTAATTCAATATACTATTTCCTTAACAACTTTTCTCTGTAAAAAATTTAACTTTACTTAAAAAAAAAAAAGAAAACATACTTATCTCAATCTTTGCATTATACCTTAAATCGTAACCAAATATTCTTATAGCTAAACTTATTTCTTCTGTCCTTTATCATGCTGCTTTTAACTTAAAATTCAATATCTCCTTACTTATTTAAAATAAACTTATCATTAACAGACTTCACACTCCGACTTCGGATACCATGGCAGACCATTTAGATTATACATTTAATTCTTCAACCCACTCCCCCTCTGTCCATTGTCTTTTCCTATCTTTCTCCAGCGCCAAATCTCCCATTGTCTTCCTCCAAGTGTCCACAGATCCAGGCTGCATCCACAGCAAACCCCGCATCGAGCCTCAGGGCGTTTCTCATCTGCATTCTGGGCTCCTCCGTTTCTTTTGCTTCTTCTTCTTGTAAAAATTCTAATTCCATGTCCCTTGCCCCCGAGCTGCCACCTCGGGGTCTGGATATTGTAAGTTTTCCCATTTCCAGTTGCTTTTCCCGGATTTGCCCAGCCATCTCAGACCATCTTTCAAACGCCCCTCCCAGCTCTTTGCCAAGGCATGATTCCATTGTGTAGAACTTTTGAAAAGCCTCCTCTGTGGAAAGTAGATCTTTTTTATGAATAATTCCACTCAAGACTTGTAGTTTCCGATTAAGCAGTTCCATCTGCAAAATAGTGAGCTTTTCCTCATCCTTTAAATATGAGTTCGATGCCAGTGTGAGCGCGAAGTCCAGCATTTTGAGAGAGAGGGTGAGTGTCAGATTTCAGTTCCTGTCTCTTCCTTCCTTTGTTTCAAATTTTTCCTACGACACACCAAGTCGCCGCCATTTCTCCGAAGCAGGAGTATAAAGACCAAGACTTCAAGCGGAGATATTTTTCCCCCAGTTAACCCCCGAAGGGAGATCTCAACAGACTCAGTTTTCAAATTCCAAATACTTTCTATTGATTGTTGTGGCAGCAGTCACTTAAAGAGTTAATTTCTTTCACCAGCCGAAGGGAGGGAGGCGGGCTGCCTTTCTTCTTTCCCCCAGAGCATTCCAGGAAAACAAAGAGTCAATCAATTACTCACAGCCTCTGGGTTCTTATCAGCTCCTTAATGACAGGTAGAACTTAGACGCTCATCACAGGCTTAGCCGCCGCAATTCCATCCCGGTTGGGGCATGTCCCCTATAGCCCGGCTCCGTCGTCCCTTCACCCCCACTCCCCCTTTACAGGGGGTGCGGGGGAAGGGTTCGGAGCCACAACGGGCACAGCCGGGGAGCCCAGGGAGCGGGACGCTCTTCCCGCTCCCCAACCGGAGCCCCGCTATGCGGCTGCAGGGCTCCTAACCCCCGGAATGAACTGGGTGCTTCGCAGCCGAAGCATCCCACGACCACCCATAATGGCGTCCGCAGCCGGAAGTCATTATTTTCCATAATTTTCATTCTGTTAGCCATGGAAAGGTAAAAAGGTGAAACCTCACATCCAACCACTAGAAACCTCATTCAGCCACCCTTCTGGCTTCTACAATGTCAGTCATATTTCAAGCATATTTATGCAACCCCAAGGGCTCAGAACTTGTTTTTTTTCCATGAAAGATGAGATTCTCAAGAAACTGAACTCTTACGTTTGGAAAGATGGTTCATGGAAACATGATAGCAGCTTAGTAAAATGTTCTGTGTGCCGACAATTCTTTTAATGTTCAGACTGAAGCCTCTCTAAGGCTTTGCTGCTCAGTATGAGAAGGTTAGGAGTGGAGCAGGCAAGAATGGATTGGAGGGGAGCTTGCCACTCCCCCTTTCACATGTCATCCCTGTACATGTTCTTTTCAATGCACGAATAGCATTTCAGGTTTCTGTGTTAGTTTGGTCTATTTATACATCACTGTAGATGGATTTTGCGTCTTTTTGAACTTTAGTTCAAAACTGACTTACTGAAATTTGTCATGTCTTCAATAGGCCTACTTTCAGATTCATACTACCTTTTTCATCTATTGTTCCAATGTGGCATTCCATGCTTTTATAGTGAGGAGCACAGTGCTGTTAGGGTAGAAGATTGAAAGCTTTCACTTTTGTTTTTTGAATAAATCAGTTTCCTGATAAACAAGCTTTCATCTTTCTTCCTTCACATGTGGAAAAGGAAGAGATAGAGCACATGTGCCAGATCAACACAGCTCATTCTTATAATGCTGAACGATAAATTAATGAACAGTGACTGAGATTTGTTTCCTTTAATGTTTACTTGGGCTGTGTACACACCATACATTTGAAGCACACTTGGACCACACCCTCCCCCCCCCCAGTGCTAAAAAAAATCCTGGAAGTTTGGTCTTCACAGAGGTACAATTCCCAGCACCTGCAAACTACAGTTCCATGGTTCTTTGACTGAGTGTGCTCTGAAGGCATGGTGTGTATGCAGCCTTGGTGAAGAATGTCAGTCTTTGTCTTAAGGTGTTTTGTTAATATAAAAAAAACAGTTTATAATAAAAAGCATAACTATAGTCAGTAGGAATTGTTTCTTCACAACCTGTTTTCGGTCCCTGTTCTACTCTAATCTTTTGTATAAAGCATTTGCTGAGGTCTGGCTTAAATGTTTTATCACCTGCCTGATAGATTTTTATTAGGATATTGTGGGTCCTTCATGAAACAGTATACAGTATTAGACTTGTTTTAACTATTCCTTTTCTGTACAGTTGCATTAATATGACTATGGCAGACCAACATGGCTACCTACCTGTAACTATTAATATGACTGTCATTGCACCCTCCGTTTTAGCAGGAGAATCATAGGCCTTCTCTGCTTGGCACAGCTGCAGAACATTCAAATGCATTGGGGGGAATACATTAAAACCAGTTTTTTAAATGATTGTATCACTTGAGCTATTTCATGTGTTAGATCTGTAAAATATTTTGATGCATGACTGGAAATGAATTTGTAAAATGGTGGAACTGGGTTTGGTTTGGTGTGACATGAGCTTAGCTTACATAAATTATTCATCTTATATTTTTCATGAGGTATACACAACTTGATTGCAGTAAGAATGGAAAGGAGACCATACAGATGAGCAGTACCTGGGTGAGAGAGCCAGTGTGGTGTAGTGGTTAAGAGTGGTAGACTCGTAATCTGGGGAACCGGGTTCGCGTCTCCACTCCTCCACATGCAGCTGCTGGGTGACCTTGGGCTAGTCACACTTCTTTGAAGTCTCTCAGCCCCACTCACCTCACAGAGTGTTTGTTGTGAGGGAGGAAGGCAAAGGAGAATGTTAGCCGCTTTGAGACTCCTTTGGATAGTGATAAAGCGGGATATCAAATCCAAACTCTTCTTCTTCTTCTTCTGGGTGATGACTTGGTCCCATCTGCCCATCTCATCCAATTTTGCCTCATCTTCTATTTTCTTTGTTGCCTGCATCCTGCCTCTCACTGTTCCTTGTTCTCTATTCTCTTATCTTAGGTGTCTGACTCTTTCTGCTTTTCTCTTCAGTCAACTTCTGCTATTACTTTATTCAAGGAACAGGGGGAGTGGTATTCTTGTGACAGTGGCTGCTATTGTACCAATTCTTACCATTGTCTGAGACCTCAGTGCCCCTTTATTTGCATACATTGTTTGTTAGGCATGCAAGGAGTTGATAGTTGGGAACTGGTGCAATGGTTGACAATTGTTACAATCATTTTCCTTTTTCTTCGAAAGCAGAGTACTATACTGTTTTATTCCTTTCTGCAGTTCTCAAAGTGAAGGGTACTTGGGGAGCTTCCAAATGAAAGGATGGTGGTTCCCCAAACACCTTTTATTACCTTCCCTGCCACTTAACTTCAACTTGGATTTGCTCCTGCCCATCAAATGGCAGGGAATGTGTATGGAAATGTTGCCAAATATGTGGAAGAAGCAGCTATTTTGGGGTAAGTGAGAGCCTCCACTAATTTTCACAGCTGACTTTCCTAGAGACTTATTTCTGGCTTCTATCCCCTGCTTTTTCCCCTCTCATCTGTTAGGCACCTCCTCTGTACCTTTACATCAGGCCCTTGCCTCCTTTCTGTTTTACCCTATTCAGGTGTAACTGTTCTTTGTAATGCAAGGATACATTAGCAATGCATCCTTGAAATGTGCATTGAAATACAGTGGTACCTTGGTTCTTGAATTTAATCCGTTCCAGAAGTCCATTCCAAAACCAAAACATTCCAAAACCAAGGCGCGCTTTCCCATAGAAAGTAATGCAAAACGGATTAATCTGTTCCAGGTTGTTGAAAAACTACCCCTAAAGCACATCTCTCCACCGCCCCAATCAGCGCTCTCTCTCTCTCTCTCTCACACACACACACACACACACACACAAAAGTCAAAGCAGCTGGGCTGTAGAGCGCTGCTGGGACACTTCTCCCCACCTCCCCAATCAGTGTGATCTTTCGATCTCTCCCGGCTGCAGAGTGCTGCCAGGACACTTCTCCCCACCGCCCCAATCAGCGCAATCTTTCTATCTCTCTCTCGTCAAAGCGGCTGGGCTGCAGAGTGCTGCCGGGACGCTTCTCCCCACCTCCCCAATCAGAGCGATCTTTCGATCTCTCTCTCGTCAAAGCGGCTGGGGTGCAGAGCGCTGCTGGGACACTTCCCCCCACCGCCCCAATCAGCGTAATCTTTCAGTCTCTCTCTTGTCAAAACGGCTGAGCTGCAGAGCGCTTTCAGGACGCTTCTCCTCACCTCCCCAATCAGTGCAATCTCTCTAAAAACAGAAGCGCAACACTAAAAACGGAAGCTCAGGACACATTTGACTTCCCAAAAAAAATTGAGAACCGGAACGCTCACTTCCGGGTTTGTGACGTTCGGGTTCTAACTTGTTCGTGAACTAGGCTGTTCGAGAACCAAGGTACCACTGTATAGCTGAGAGAGACTGCATCTGAGTGAGTGAATGTTGGTCTCAACTTCCTTTCCCTTTGCTTCAACTTCCTTTAAGTCTCTGCTTCCTACAGGTTTATCACTTTTTTCTGAAATATATCCTAAGTCAGGAGTGGGGAACCTCCAGCCTGCAGATCACAAGTTGCCTTTCAGGTCTCTCTGTCTAGCCCTCAGGACTCCACTTAGATCTAGCCATACTCTGCACCATCCATGAGTGCTTCTGGTCCTTTCCACCACTAGCATTTAGCCCCATAAGATTGCTCACAATGTCATCTTGGCACTGAAAATGATGGGCACCCAGTCCTAGGCATGTCAAGCATACCCGCCCCGCCCCCCATGGTTCTAATTGCAGCTTTTAGTTGTTGAAGTTTCAGGTTTTTGGATAAGCAAACAAAGCATGGTCTGTTGATTAGTAGCATCACAACCTCCCTTCTTTTTGCCTTAAAAGATTGTTTCTTACTTGTATTCTGCAGGAAGTATTTGGAGTTCAGCAGAAATTCAACCAAGAACAAACAGGTTCTCCAAATGCTGTAGTGCAGACATCAGAAAAATAATTACAGAAGATGCCGCACTATTTAATCTGTCATCTGCTTTATGCTTATCTTCACGATAGTCATGTGAAATAAACCGTTGTTCGAGTTTTTCTTGTGGGAGACCATGGACCAAAGTATGCACAGTGTTAAATTCATGCTGTTTCTGTATCTGTATTTTTTTTGTTAAATAGTGATGTGTGTATATTCAGGGTCAGCTGCTATTGCACATCAGAAACCTGGGAGAGTCAATTTTCATTGGGAACTTAATGTGAGGGGAAAGTTGTATCCTGCAGTCCTGATCTCTCTCTCCTTAGTCCTCTCCCTACAGCTCCCTGTGTGGCTGCTATTGAACCCTAAAGCAACCCAGATATGTTAAATGTGACCATAGGATATTCTTGGTGGTCATATGCTAGTTGTGGAGTATTCTCCCCGGAGAGATTTTTCTGGCACCTATATTATTGTCCACTGGGCATCAGACTAAGACTTTTGGTTTTTCCCCCAAGCTTTTAAGATTCACTTTCAATCCTCCTTTACTGTTTTACGCCACTTTATGATTTTGTGACTTTTTGCTTATTGTACAGTGTTAGAAACTGAGATATGAAAGTTAGAAGCTAAATGGCACCTTAAACCTAGGTTATGGGTGCCACAACGGAATGTTGAGGCACACTTTTTTAATAATAAGAATACATAGTTGAAAATGAATGAACTGCCCAAAAATCTTATGTTAATTTTTCACATGGTCTAGTCCTCATCTGAAGACTGCAAAAAATAGCCATGCTTCCCCTGCCCGCCCCTCAAAACACTGCCTTTCTGTAAGGCCAGCTTAGAGGCAGAACCTATCAGTTTGCCTGACGCTGCAGTGATTTCTTGGAAGTCGAGCAAGCAGGAATTTTTCTTCCCATGCCATCAGCGCCAGCAGGGGAAGTTTTAATCTTAAATCTCAGTCACAGTACTGCACCCAGAGCTCAGAAATTGCTCACGCTAATGAAATTCCCAGTCACAAAATGCGCCTAGAACAATGGGAGTTTCGAATGCTGTTATTGTATGTTTGTATTTCCCTTTTCAGTTGTTTTGTTCTTTTCAGTAAGCCATCCTGGAATATAATTGAAAGGTGGTATAAAAATGTTTTATTTTTATATAGTTGGAGCAGGGTAAAGAGAATGTAGAAAACCTAATGGATGACTTCAGGAATCTGTATGCTGTTAGATCCATTCAGCAGTACTCCTCCCCCTACCCCGGGGGTCAGCAACCTGCGGCTCCGGAGCCGCATGCGGCTCTTTTACACGGCTGCCGCGGCTCCGGGGCGGATACGCCCGCCCACTTCTCCAGCTGGCAGCGACCCGCCCTCCGGAGGCTGAGGGCGCTGCTCAGGGGCGTACCCAGGATCACCTGGCCTTGAACAGCGGGGCAGCGGGGCTCGGAGGCGGTGGGGACGCAGTAGAGGTGGCGCAGCTCAGCCGAGGGCTCTGGCGGGGAGCGCGCCTGAGGCGCGCATGCTCATTCGGGAAGAGATGGAGCTGGGCGAGCGGGAGGGGGAACTTTGAAGACCCCGCCTCCGAAGCAGGCGCCCATGGGAGAGGCCGCCCCCCGAGCCTGCCTGGCGGGACCAACCCTGCCCAGCTCCGGGAGTCTTCCTAGCGTGGGAGGCGGCCTTGGGGCGGACAGGGGAGCTCTGGGGTCGGCGGGTATGTGGGACCCCGCGGCATCCAGAAGCAGCTGGGAGGCGGGACGGGATGGGGGCAGGAAGGGGGCCTTCAGACGCGTCCCCGCACGGGCACTGGAGGCCAGGACTCCTCGGCTGGGTCTCGGAAGGCTGCTGGCTGCTGCGTCGAGGCGACGACGAGGTAGGCAGCTACAGGCTGGGCCAGGGGCGGCGGGTGGCGGGCGAGGGGGGAAGCCCTCTTTTTAAAAATGGTCGAGGAAGCGGCGCCTGTTTCCCTGCCGCTGCCTCCTTCGCTCCTGGTTCCGCTCGCAGCCTCAGACCGCGCTCTCGCGGGTGCGCATCTCTCTCCACCCCGGAGCAAGGCCGGGACGTTTTGCAGTTTTTCCTCTGTCCTGAGTGTGTGTTAGGGGAGCCTTGACAAAGCACCTGTTGGCGTGGAAGAGAGGAGTTCTAACTTGGATCTGTGTTCATGTGCAAAATCTATTGCCATTGTCATTAAGGGGGCAGGGAACTCCCCTGAAAAGGTTTGAACCCTATGAACTACTACAGCCACCTGTATACAAGTCAGCACAAACATCACAGGCTTCTCTGGTGCAATTCTGTGCTTTATTTAGCAAGAGAGGAGGTTGGAAGAGATGAACATAGCCTCTGGTCTGGAATATTAAGGGTAAAAGACACTAAGATTATTGTAAAAGCCAGCAGTCTTCAATAAGACATGGGACAAACATTTAACACAAGTGTGCAGTTGAGGACTCATTTTTTAAAAAACAACAACAACAAATCAAATATTTGTATGCTGTTGCAACCCACCTTGGATCAGGCTGTGACCTGGTAGTGGTCCCCAGGGTGGATAAAAATGAATGATTTTTTTTTATTTAAATCGGATTTTTAAAAATTTAAATCGGATTTTTAAAAATAAAATGCAGTGTTATATTTGTTTTAAATGTCGCAATGGTTTTGCGGCTCCCAGTTTTTTTTCCCCCCTTCGGAAACGGGTCCAAGTGGCTCTTTTGGTCTTAAAGGTTGCAGACCCCTGCCCTACCCTGTCTAGTGCTGCAGTTTTAAGGCAACAGGCAGTTGCTTGGTTGTCTTGCAAAACCAGTTTCTTTAGGGGGGAAATCACAAATGGAAACTGCTGGTAGAACATAGTTTCTAATAATGTATGTCTATGCTACTTGCATAATTAATTTATGGATTTTTATTTGGACACACAAAGTACATGCAACTATGAAGCTGTATGGAAACTGACCTGGAAGGGAGCAATTGATCACAGTATATTGGAGGATGGATGGCGGCTAACAGATTGAGGTTGAATCCTGACAAAACAGAAGTACTGTTTTGGGGGGACAGAAGGCGGCAGGTGTGGAGGACTTCCTGGCCCTGAATGGGGTAACTGTGCCCCTGAAGGACCAGGTGCGCAGCCTGGGAGTCATTTTGGACACACAGCTGTCCATGGAGGTACAGGTCAATTCTGTGTCCAGGGCAGCTGTCTACCAGCTCCATCTAGTATGCAGGCTGAGACCCTACCTGCCCGTGGACTGTCTCGCCATAGTGGTGCATGCTCTAGTTTTCTCTCGCTTGGATTACTGCAGTGCGTTCTATGTGGGGCTACCTTTGAAGGTGACCCAGAAACTACAACTAATCCAGAATGCGGCAGCTAGACTGGTGACTTGGAGCGGTCGCCGAGACCACATAACACTGGTCTTGAAAGACCTACATTGGCTCCCAGTACGTTTCGGAGCACAATTCAAAGTGTTTGTGCTGACCTTTAAAGCCCTAAACGGCCTTGGCCTAGTATACCTGAAGGAATGTCTCCACCCCCATCGTTCTGCCCGGACACTGAGGTCCAGTGCCGAGGGCCTTCTCGGTAGTGGCACCCACCCTGTGGAATGCCCTCCCAGCAGATGTCAAAGAGAAAAACAACTACCAGACTTTTAGAAGGCATCTGAAGGCAGCCCTGTTTAGGGAGGCTTTTAATGTTTAATAATTATTGCATTTTGATGTTCTGTTGGAAGCCGCCCAGAGTGGCTGGGAAAACCCACCCAGATGGGCAGGGTATAAATAATAAATTATTATTAAAATTATTATAGAACGGTTTGCTGTCAAAAGGCAAAAACCTAAGCTGTTTGTGCATTTGCATGCTGTCAATAAAGTTACTTGGTATGTAAGAGCCTTTTTAATGTTTCAGCTTTTGAAGGGAAGACATGGCAGTGGCAAACTGGAGCTGTTTTTTGGTGCACACTGGCCAGAACACACACACACACACACACACCCTCTGGCAGGTGGACAGTTGTTTTTTATTGGTTCTTCCATTTGAGTTCTTGCTTTGCTGTGCTTCCCTGCAGCATGGAAAAAGTGACTGCACCTAAAAGACACTGTAGGAGGCATGTCCTTAGGGACTACATGTACCGGTATTCTGAAAACTATGTAGCAAGTGTGCATCTTTGAAGTTTGAAATAGTTATGTAACTGCTGAAAGCAGATCAGTCCAACACATGTCAGGTATATATGCCTTATTCCACTGCCTTAGACACCTTGCTACACAAAAAACTACTCCTTTTCATCAAACCCAGGCAAGACACCCTAGTTCTTGAACATGTGTGTGATCAGTGGTGGATTAAATACAGATGGAAGAACTTAAATTAAATTCAGATAAGATAGCTGATGATAACTCAGTACACTGGTTGAAGAAATGCCTTTTTTGAATAGGGTCAACTTCGCTGTAAAGACCAAGTTTGTAACTTACATTTGTTGCTGGACTCAGTATTGCTCCTTAATTCCTAGCTGATGGCTACAACCTGGAGTGCCTTTTATCAGCTTTGGCTGATATACTGACTTTGTTTGTTGCTGGAAAATAGAAACCTGACCATGGTTATCTATACTTTGGATGCCTCCAAGATAGAGTATTGTGTTCTACATGGGGTTGCCTTTGACAATGACTTGAAAACTTCTAGTGCAGAATGCAGAATCCTCCGTGTGTGGTCCGATATTGACCCATTTTTAAGTATCCATTCATTCCAAGTTCAGTTCAGAAGAGCTTATTCTTGCTGTTAAAGCCCTAAACAGATTGGTCCTAACTATCTTAGGAAATGTGTTCCAGTATGAGCTGACTCTGCAGCAGGGTTTCTTCCATAGCAGCCTTGATGCTGTGCAGCTCACTCCCGAGAGATGTTTGTACAATTACCTACCTGTTGGCTTTTCAAAGGCAGGCCAAACTGTTGGCTTTTGAAAACTGACTGCTCTCCCCGCTCCCCACGCACTGTTTTCCTGCCCTTAGTTTTTTTTTCTGAGTATTTGATTGTTTGATTTTATAGTGGTTGGTGGGTTTTTTGTTTTTTTAAGAAAAACAAAACAGAAAAACCCCTACAAGCAACAAGGTTTGTTTTTATAAGTGGCAGTCTTAGTTGTTTTGGGGAACTTTGGAAAGGTAGCATAAAACCTTTTAAATAAGAAAATCCAAATATTGAAGCCTGAATAAATTTTGTAAATCAAGGAAGTGTGTGTACATTTATCTGTCCTCCTAGCAGAATAGGAAAGCAGTTATATAGAGCACATGACAGCCCGGACACTGAGGTCCAGCTCTGAGGGTCTTCTGGCAGTTCCCTCACTGTGAGAAGTGAAGCTACAGGCAACCAGGCAGAGGGCCTTCTCGGTAGTGGCGCCCGCCCAGTGAAACACCCTCCCATCAGATGTTAAGGAAATAAGCGACTATCTGACTTTTAGAAGACATCTGAAGGCAGCCCTGTTTAGGGAAGTTTTTAATGTTTGATGTTTTATCGCTTTTAATTATTATTAATATTCTGTTGGGAGCTGCACAGAGTGGCTGGGGAAACCCAGCTAGATGGGCGGAGTATAAATGATGATGATGAAGATGCAGATGAAATACACCACCCCTGAAATTCCTATCCTCTCTGGCTTCTGAGTTAGACCGTACCTCAGTGGTTGAGCACATGTTCTGCATGCAAAAGGCCCCAAGTTCACCAGGTTCATTTCCTGGCATCTCTAGTAAAGAGGATTGAGTGGAGAAGACATGTGTCCAAGACTGCTCGGAGCTGCTGCTAGTCAGAGTAGACAGTATTGTGCTATAGACAGGTAACCAGTCCTGTTGTGAGATAGGAACATGAGAAGCTTTTTCACTAGGCACTTCCCATGAGTTTTTAAGATGGATGTGACAACTATAGGTTCTGGAACAGGGGTTGGCAAAGTTTTCGTGGCTTGGGCTGGTTCATGTCCCACAGACGCTGCGGTGGGCCGAAGTGTGGATGCACACATGCGCAAACACTATTTCTGGTACGGAGAAGGTGTGTGCAGCTTCCCATTGGCTGCAGGAGCAATAGGAAGCTGCCCAGCGTCACAGAAGGCGGTCCCCATTCCGCTCCGTGCCGGTTTAGCGCGGTGCACAGGAGCCGACTGAGTGGGCGGCGGGAGTCCATGGGCCGGTTAAACAACCCCCATGGGCCGCTTGTAGCCCATGGGCCTTAGGTGGCCGACCCCTGGTCTAAAATCATCTAAAAAAATAAAAGCCAAGGACAGGGAATGCCAAGTTCCATGCTACATTACAATTTATGTCTTTTTAATGTGTACCTGCAGACACATAGGAACCATACAACTTAGTTGGATACCTGTGGGGCTCATAATTTGTTTCTGGCAAAATAGATGGGTGGGCGGACTAGTGTGTGCAAGAGTTTTCAATTATGTGTGAATAAATGTGTGATTATTATTATTTTTAATTAAACCTGAGAAGTATTTTACTGTACCAATTCAATGAAGTTTAATTATGCAGCACATTAATTCTGTTATAGTGTTAAACATAAGAAAAGGCAAGTATGTTAATAATGATGTTAAATGGACGAATGCCAGTGCTGGTGACTGACCTTGGATAAACTATTTTTTGTTATGTGCCATCTTTCAATTAGATGAGGCCATTTATTTAGAACTGTATTTCAGGACCTTCCTCTGCTCTGAGGATCAGATGAAAGCCACATATTTTCCAGCAGTAGAATTAATTCCCTGCCCCAACCCCCTGCAATAAGATGAATAAGCCCTTATTAATAAGAATGTTTAACAACTTGTGCAGCAAATCATGTACTCTCTTTAGGTTAGGCAACCAATGATTTCACAGGGATAAGTTCTTTTAGTTACGTTTAAGCCACTGACTTAATTTTCTCTTTCTTTTCTAGACAAGATGTTCAGCTGTTGAGCGGCAGCTTTCTTCCTGTGAACTGCTGCCGATTTCCTCGTGCTGTAAAGCCAGAGTTCCATGACCTGCACGGCGTGCTCTGGTGCTCTGCTTCCCCAAGGCAGTCATGTGTTAGTTCTCGACAATTCATCTTGCTCCAGAGGAGTTACTTCCTTGGTATTCTGGAATACAAGGTGCTCAATGAATCGGGAGCCCCCATGAATGAAACAGCCAGCTCTTGCCAGCAGATGGCTAAAAACTGCAGCACACATGTAGCAGGGATGGCGCAAGAGGACAGAGCTCAAGTGCCACCCACTTTCTATCATGGTGCCAGCCAGGAACTTGATTTGTCCACCAAAGTCTACAAAAGGGAGTCTGGGAGTCCTTACTCCGTATTGGTGGACCCAAAAGCAAGTAAGCCACATCTCCATGAAAGAGAGGAACAGCCATATTTCAAGGAGGACAGAACAGTAGGAGAGGTCCGAGCCGTGAAAGAAGACAGGGAGAACTCTGACGACTTGCAGGAGGACGAGGAGGAAGATGAAGTGACTTACAAAAGGGAGCAGATAATAGTAGAGGTAAACCTTAACAACCAAACATTAAATGTTTCAAAAGGGGAGAAGGGGGTCCCCTCCCAATCCAAAGAAACTGCTGTTCTTAAGACCAGCAGTGAGGAAGAGGAGGGTGACAGTGGGGAGGAAGAGGCCACTGAAGACAGTAATGATGAGGAGGAGAATGAGAGGCAGAAGAAAAAAGAGCAAAGAGAGGAGAAAGATAGTGTTGCACAAAGGAGGACAAGGAGAGCTGCATCTGCTGCAGCCGCCACAACTTCCCCTACTTCCAGAACTACAAGGGGCCGTAGAAAGAGCGTTGAGCCCCCCAAGCGTAAGAAGAAAGCTGCAAAGGAGCCCAAGGCACCTGTGCAGAAATCAAAGTGTGAAGAAAAGGAGACTTTGACCTGTGAGAAGTGCCCCAGGGTGTTTAACACACGCTGGTATCTGGAGAAGCACATGAACGTCACTCACAGGCGCATGCAGATCTGCGACAAGTGTGGGAAGAAATTTGTTCTAGAAAGTGAGCTCTCCCTCCACCAGCAAACAGACTGTGAAAAAAACATTCAGGTAGGTTCTCTTGCCTGCTTGCAAGATTTCCCTGCCTTCTGCTGTCCCCTGGACACTTCGAAAGGGGGGAAATCCTTTGAGGAGAACAAGGTCCCAAGCATTTCTGCTTCTGTCGGCATTTCCTGTTGTGCACCTAAGGAAACTAATCTGTGTGAATGTGGGGTGGGAAAGGGAGGGAGTAAGAAGTGGCTCTTAGGGTTTTTCTACACAACATTGCAGGTGAGGTAAAATACAAGATGCTTCAAAATAGAGCTTAATACACTGTGTGCTGGTTAGTATGAGCAGAAGTTTATTTCTAACAATCATGAATCATGAACATGAAGCTGAGTTTGCTGTGCTCTAGGCAATTCAGGTTCTAAGGACAGGCTGGATTTAAAACTTGTATTTATTTAATTTAGTAATTCTGCTTGTAGAATGTGTGATGTCACACGCTTTGATAAGGAAGCAATGAAAACTTGAATTGATGGGCAGGCAAATACAAGGATGGATCCAGATGCTGTTTTATGCAAGACTATTTTCCTACCTTGGTCGTACTTCCATGTAGGAAAGCTATAAACACTAATGTGTAACAAATGGACAGGGGTCTCGGTGGCTTCTTGCAACTTACTGCTTATGTCTACTTGTGAAATAGACATTTGTACACACATTACAGAACTATGTATTGAATGATCTTGTGTGAAACTGTTCTAGGTGCCACAAGGGGGAGAGAGAGACTGCTGTACAAACTAAAAGTCTTGGCTGCTACCACAAAGATGAAGTAGGGATTGTGAAGCTGTAGGTTTTATGAAGAGTCCTATAGAAACTGCATACAATCACCACAAACCCTGCTCATGGTTCTCTCCTCATCACAAACTTTATACTTATTCAGAGTCTTTGCATTTTATTTTATTTTATTTAGAAAATCCTATAGACTGATTAACAAAAATATATATATCCTACGCTGTGTACATAATAAAAGAATTGTCAACAAAACACAAATAAAAGCAACAAAACTTTTATAAAACGTTCACATAATTAAATTATATGTCTGGGTAGACCTACTAAATGTAAAAAAAAAGTTTCTAGGCATCTAAAGTAATACAGCATTGGTGTCTGCTATATTTACTTCAATGGAAGTAAAACTGCATTGACATCCAGATTCTGTGTAACACAAGTACTTATGAATAAACCCTCAAAGCACACCGTCTTAGGATGCTTGCTGACATTCTCAGCCTTGAATTTTCTCTATCTCTGAAAACCAGGGCCATCAAATTCTTAAAGGGCGGATACAGATAAATTGGTTTCTTTGCTAGGATGAGAACAAAAGCAGGGACGAACGTGAATCGTTGGATCATGCTAGTGGAATGACTTGGTTACATTAGATAATATTAAAGAGCATGTTAAAAGGGGTATTAAAAATACAAAAGCAGCCCTGCTAGATCAGACCAAATGATCCTGTTTGTATTGAATCTCCTAGTAAGTTTCATTGGATGACTTTGAATTTTAGTGCTATGTGTGAGAGAGAGAGAGACTGACTTTTCTGTGCGTTTTTCTCTACACTATGCATAATTATATAAACTTTTCTGAAGCTGCCCCTTATTCACATTTTTAACTTAACGAGTAAGTCTCACGTGTAGCTACAGCGGGACAAAGCCTCCTTTCTCACCTTACATAATTTGTGCCCGTTGATGAAGGTGGGGAGAGAATATCAGGGACTTCCGAGTGAAGAGGGAAATTGCTTTGCTATCAGGTAAAGACTTTCCTGCTTACAGTTATGAGGGGCTGGAGACAATTTTAGTGTTTCCTTGAGTACTTTTAAAAAGCCAAGTCGCAGCTCAAAGCTTTGTTGAGAAATAATCAACCTTACAGCTTTGAAAAATGAAGTGTATGGCAAAGTAGTGAGAAGGGAACCATACTGCTGATCTCTCAGCCCATACACAACAGCAGCATAGCTTTTTAAGTATATAAAAGGAAAAACTACTCCAGGGAACTCATAGCCATAAGTAGTGAATTCCTTCTACTCCTCCCCCCCCCAACAAAAAAAATATGTGTGTCACCCAAAATGTTTGCCCTCCGAACTCACTCATTTTCCTAAGGTGCCCCATAAACATGGTAGTGAATTTGTTCCCATGGCCTGGTTTGCATTGTTAAACTATTATTTAAATTTGACAGTTCATGTTGCTGAAATTGTGTTTGCAGTGTTCATCTCTTGCTTTTTGCTTAGCATTATGTCATGTGTAATACATGTGTATGGTTGTCTGGCATTGCAACCTCTCAGTAGTTTGACTTCACCCCCAAAGACACACTCCTTCATTGTCTCCCAAGGCAGACAATGCCAACCATCAGGCCTGTTGGTCAGTGATGCTCTTTGCAAGCCCTTCATGGTGCATTATGTAATAATAATAATAATAATAATAATAATAATAATAATAATAATAATTTATTTATACCCCACCCATCTGGCTGGGTTTCCCCAGCCACTACATTAAAAGCTTCCCTAAACAGGGCTGCCTTCAGATGTCTTCTAAAAGTCTGGTAGTTATTTTTCTCTTTGACATCTGGTAGGAGGGCATTCCACAGGGCGGGTGCCACTACCGATAAGGCCCTCTGCCTGGTTCCCTGTAACTTAGCTTCTCACAGCGAGGGAACCGGCAGAAGGCCCTCAACGCTGGACCTCAGTGTCCGGGTAGAACAATGGGGGTGGAGACGCTCCTTCAGGTATACTAGGCCGAGGCCGTTTGGGGCTTTAAAGGTCAGCACCAACACTTTGAATTGTGCCCGGAAACGTACTGGGAGCCAATGTAGGTCTTTCAAGACTGGTGTTATGTGGTCTCGGCGGCCGCTCCCAGTCACCAGTCTAGCTGCCTTGCTTTGGATCAGGGAAATCTTGTGTGTTCAGTAGATTTGTAATTGCTGTATTCCAAGTGCTTGCTGCTATTGCTGGGATCTGGTTGTTTTCATTAACACCCTCTCCCCCCCCCCCCAAAGAAAAGTCCTCTGCTATTCCAGGTTCCAGTTTTTGCACATGGGTATGATTTTGGTACATGGAAACCACAGGAGCTGCTGCTGCTTCACTTCACTAGTTCCAACTCCTCATTCTGCTACCACTGTCTCAGCTAGGACAATCCTGCCATGTTCAATTGGAACTGGAATCCAGTTAACTTCTGTCTTCATATCTACCGTATCTCCCTGAATCCTACAAGTAAATTAGAGAAAAGTCACAACCTTAAGTCCACTAAGGTGGACTGTGGAGTAGGCTAATTAGTTTGAAGGGTGCCAGGGGTTGAGCTAGAAATCTTCAAAGTTCTTTAAAGTGTTAGGAGAAAGTATTAAGTATTTCTTTTTAAAATGCTGTTTATTTAACTCTTATCAACTGCAGTTGTTGATACATTTAGCATAATTTATACAGGGAGCAAAATTCAGCTTTCCTTGGTACAGAATTTCATTTTTTAAGCTCACAGTACACACGGCCATGTGCATAACTGGGCCATTGGGGGTTGTGTTAAGGTTTGTGCCTATATACATTCCTAGCTCATAATCATGTTGTCTAGTACTTGATGTAAATTGTGTTACAGGATGTTTTATTTGCTGCATTGATCCAATTTTTACTTTTCTAAGCCATTTTGGAGTTGTGTTTGGAGAAAATTGAGACATTACTTATTAAAACAAAAAAAAATATTTTGACTACTAATTGATAAGTTCAAATTTGTCTCCCTTTGCAACCAAGGGTCATTACTTCCAACTTACATTAACTTGTTTAGATGTGATAAATCTGTCATAAATCCCTGGTAGAAGGAAAACATTTGGCTGTTACGTTCTACTCCTTTCTTCCAGTCCCAGTTACTGTCCAAACTCTCAAGATTCCTAGAACTGGATAAGAAAGGCAAATATGTTTCACTTTAGATTTACTCTGTTTGCATAATATGGGGCTTTCTAGTCTTCACAAGTTCTAATCACTGTGCTTAAATGAAAACCTGCTGGCATCTATCTGAGTTAGAATATCACCGTCTCTTAACCAGATAAAATAAATGAACAAGTTTCCCAGTAGCACCTTAGAGACCAACTAGCGTATATACCTGAGTATAAGCCGACTCGCGTATAAGCCGGTTCACCACACCACAAACCTCCTGGTGGGCCGGAGTGTGTGCGGATGTCGGCGGTGGAGGAGGAGCGAGCAGCCCGAAAGGAGTCCTTTCGGGCTGCTCCTTCCTCCGCCACCGCTCACAAGAGCAGGCATAGGAGCCGCGGTTGGGAGGCGCAGTGCAGCACCCCTCCCAACCGCGGCTCCTGTGCCTGCCCTTGTGGGAGCTGGGCGGCGGGCTCCAGCACCACCGGCCACCTCGAGTATAAGCTGGGGGGGGGGGGTTCAGCACAAAAAATGTGCTGAAAAAGTCGGCTTATTTTGTTCTGGGTATAAGCTTTCGTTTGCATGCACACTTCTAAACCAGCTAGTACAAATTATATTTTAGCCTCTGAAGAGGGTTTGTAATAGTGTAATCCTAATCTTTCTTTCCCATCCACACCAATCTTGGATTGGTTTTACTCCCATCACAGCCACCAGGTTTTTAATCTAGATGTAGCTGCTGTTCAGAAGCAGCAGGTGGCGATGTAAGTCCAAGAACAACCCACTCAATCTTTAATCAGACTTTTAGCTTTCAAGCTCTGCTGGCGCAGCAGAATTACACTGAAGTGGGTGGCATTTCAGCATTTGCCACAAAATAATGTATCTAGGATTGTGGTTTCCTTCCTTATTTCACTGCATTTAGGTTACAGCTGGCTTGTCCCATCTGAAATGAGCTCTGTGTGAATTGCACTTCTTTGTCCCGTCCATCCTCAGTGTGTTTCCTGTAATAAATCGTTCAAGAAGCTATGGTCCCTCCATGAGCATATCAAGATTGTCCATGGGTATGCAGAGAAAAAGTTCTCCTGTGAGATATGCGAGAAGAAGTTCTACACAATGGCTCACGTGCGAAAGCACATGGTTGGTGAGTTTTTGCTGCCTGTATTGTGGTTCCTTATCTCTCTGCTGCTTGATTCCGAGAACGTTCAAAGTACTTTCCTTATACTGTTGCCAGTGCCTCTTGGGTTATAAATAGACAAACGATCTGTCTGTGCCTCCTCTCCAGTACCTTATTCATTCTCATCAGCCATTGCCATCTCTGTTTGCAGCTGAGGCCAAAATGTGGAGGGAAATGCCCTTGCCAGCGGAACGTTCACATGGGGAAAAACATTGTAGAGTTCGAAGGAACCCTGAGGGTCATCTAGTCCAACCCCCTGCAATGCAGGAATATGCAGCTGTCCCTTATGGGGATTGAACCAGCAAGCTTGGCATTGCTAGCACCATGCTGTAACCAGCTGAGACCAATACTGTTACCTGCACCCGCAGAGGTACCTTTGCTCTGAAATTCAAATTCTGTTCTTCTATTTTGCAAATTTTGTATACCATTTGATGGTGAAAACAACAGAGCTGTTAACAGAACAGAGATGTAAAATCAAACATTCAGATTCTCGATTAAAAGAAATAAAAACAATTTCAAGCATAATTACTAAAATCATAAGAGATACAACTCAGCTTCTACATGGTCTGCATCGGTTTTGCCTAAACAAAAAATGTTTTAAGAAGGGAGTTCTGAAATGTGGGTCCTGTGGTTAAAGTTAATGCCTTGAACTTGGCCTGGTAGATCTCTGAGCAGAGGTGTTCCATGCAGGCAGGGCCTGTCAGCAACCAGGCTGCAGCATTCTGCACTAACTGCAGCTTCTGCGCGAAACACAAGGGAAGTCCCAATGAGAGTGCATTGTGGTAATCCAGCCTTGAAGTCACCAGTGCCTGTACTACTGTGGCCAAGCTCTCCCAGTCCAGGCACGGCTGTCCCAGTCTCAAATCAAATCCATGCACAAGAATGCAAACACATCTGCACTTGGGCCTCGCAACAACCCTATAAGGTAGGAGAGTGGGAGAGAGACTGGCTCTCTCAGTGAGCTTCATACCCTCTAGGCGGAATATGAACTCAAGTCTTATCAGGTCTGAAGTCTGACACTATTTCCTTCCTACCAGGTTCTTACTTAGTAAACATTTTCTTTGACAAAGCTGAGAAGGTGATTTACAACTTTAAAATACTAATTATTGGCAGTAGTAGCATTTGATTTATAGACCAAGCAGTTTAGAAGTATAAAATCAGTTATTAGAGATCTACGCAGAATTAAAATACCCAGTGAAACAATTCCATTGAAACATTAAAAACATAAACATACAACGAAACAAGCCCATTAAATGGCATAATTATGACAGTTAAAATAGCCATTAAAACAATTGGACTAGCAAATTCAAGAGCGTACCTGTCTAAACAGGTGTGTCTTCAAGGGCCAGTGGAATGCCAATGAGACTGCTTGTATTTAATCAGGGAAGGCATTCCACAACACTATGGCCATTCCACAACACTATGCCCTATGGCCATAGATAATTCAACCAAACTTCACAGACAATGGTTTGGCAGGATGTGATTGGTATAATTTGTGGAGGTGTCGTCATAAAGTGCCCAGATTTGCTTTAATTAAGGATGGACAGATGGACCAGGCCTTTGGCTGATTTTATATGTGCTGTGGGAGAGGACATTATTGGTTCGTTTTTGTTATTTTTGTTATTTTTTTGTGTTCTTTATATTGTGATTTTATGGTGTGAACTGCTCTGGTATCTATGGGTGCAGATGGTATACAAATTTAATATATAATAATAGTAATAACTTTATTTCTTGTCTCTTTAACTTTTTGTGTGTTTATAAGTCACTTGCATCTTGTTTTCACATTCTGATTTTTTTAGCTACATGGAATTTAAATAGTATTTATAAGGTCCGTGGGGTGGTTGCTCGCGAGTAACCAGGCAAAACTCCAACCTGTCTTTTAACAGGTTTATTGTGCATACTATTTACAGTGCAGAGCTACAAGTTCATGTCTGTATCAGTCACTCGCAGAATCCAGGAGTGGCCCCTTCCGGCTGGGACCCCAACATAAGAATTTCGGAATCCCAAATTTCTGCCTCCCTTCCCTATGTTTCATCCCTCTATGCATTTGAGGTGCCGGAACTGGCATGTCTCTCTCCTTCCCCCTCCCGGCTGTTTCCCCCTCTAGAGGTGGAAGTGCTGCTGGTGAGGTGGGGTCAGGGCTCTCTGTAGCATCCTGAGACCCCTTCCACCACCCTGCATTGCGCCGGGGAGAGCGGGGACAGTTCCCTGACAGTATTTAACTGTATGGCATTTAAATAATATTTTTAAATTTATTTCTCTCGCAAATTTAGTCCCAGAATGCACGCTTTCAAACTAATTTTGGTATTTTTTGAGGCAAAAGCTGTTCTGCAAAATTCAAAAGACTGAAATATATAACTACATTGTGGTTTGCACATTGGTCCAAGAGATGTGGATCGGGTCAATTCTTGTCAGAATTTGCAAAGATTAAAGTCCTCAAACATCCCTTGGTGGATCAGGATGACTGTTGCTGATGATTGGCCACTTGGTCAGACCCTTTTCCTGTAAAATCTGCTTTTAAGACATGATTCTGGCTTGAATAACACAATTGATTTTACGCAGTAATACAGCTGGGAAGTTTAAGCTTACTGGTGTGATGTTGAGCAGGGTAGGCATGATAGTAAAAGGCTGCTTCCTTCTTTGATATTAAGTCTTATATAGGTAGGTGTTTTTGTTTTTTTTACTTTTATCCTCAGGGTCTTGTAAAGATTTTCAGCAGAAGGAAGTTTGTCTCATAGTCTGATTATTAGCCTTCTTTTTCTCAATTAATAATGGCTCTATGGACATATCTGATGTGTTCTTTGCGTCCCTCCTCTGGGACTCTTGTGTGCAGCAATGAGCTTTTTATGGTTCAAATTTCACCTGCCATTTTTAATTGCTGGTTCTTATTGTGATTAGAGATGGAAAGGCCTGGAAAAAACCCAGAAAATGGGGGTGGGGAGCTGATTTTTTCCCCCCGTAAAAATTTGGAAAAAACACCCTATTTGATATAGTTTGAATATTCCACACACTTTTTTTCAATTTTTCCGGGGGGGAACAGATTTGGAAAATCTAATTGTGACATTGTTTTATTTCGTTTATGTTGTAATTATTTTGTTGTAAACCATCCTGGGAAGCATTCTGGCTGTAGGGCGCTATAGAAATAAAATAAACATCGGTTATGGATATTAGTACGTTGGTTTGAAGAATCCTTCCTGAATATATGAGATTGAACTCGGTGGCTTTTTTTTTACCCTTTCCAACCTCTTTTTTTGCCCCACCACAGCAGAGTGGAATTTTGGATAGAACTTAGCATTGTTTTCACCACTTACTGATTCTCCTCTCTAAATACTTGTTCCCTAATTTGTCTTTTCAGCACACACTAAGGACATGCCATTTACATGTGAAACCTGTGGAAAATCCTTCAAACGCAGTATGTCACTCAAAGTTCATTCCCTGCAGCATTCGGGAGAGAAGCCTTTCCGGTGCGAGGTATGCACTCTTGCTAATTCAGGGTGCTGTTAGAGTTGGGAATTACTTTGAATTTTAAAAACGCGCACAATGCAGAACAAACATCTAGACTCCGGATATTGGCGACTGTTTGCTGCTTGTCTGCTGCCCAACTGTGAGATTAATTGTGCCATATCATCACAGTGTGAAGTAGCAGGGGCGCTGTAAAATACACTTCACTATATGATAAGGCACTATAGCTGACTGGCTGACCATGTTCTTTCCATCATACAGCAAATTCTGACTATTTTAGCATAGGCAGCAGAAGAATAAAACTGAGTATGAGTGTAGATTTAGAGATGCGGAAAATTGGATGTCAAAGGTGAAAGCGAGAAAAGAAATACGGTAGTCTTGTGGAAAAGCAAATTGAAGCTTTTGCCTTCCCCCCAAAATGTTATCTGCAAAAATTGGGTAGGGGAAGAAGAAGTTCCATTGTGCAGGCAGACGTTCTTGCGTGAATGGAATTACTTTGTTGTACGCAATCCAGTACGTGCATCAGTATTGCGACTTTGATTCTCACATTTTGAAAGCTTGATTCTTGGGTGTTTTGACTTGGAAATGAAATAGAGCAAAGTTCTCCCTTTTCATTTCCTGCTCTCTACATATACCACTACAAATTTTCCACCTTGCCCTTAAGTCCATAAATCTGGAAGAATATTTTTGTTTCATTTCTCCCAACACAATAAACTGATCATGTCTTTACAGTGTAATTTTTTGAAAATTTTTGAAATAGTATAGAAACTATCCTGGGAACTTATTAGCACAACAGGATTTTATTGAAATTATTTTTATGATAGCCTTAGCAGCCTTGAAACTGTGTGTGGTAAGGCAGAATGAAAGCTAAATCAGAATGAGAGCCTTTTGGGTCTCGTCACAATGGGATATATTGCTGCTGCATTATAGTTTATTTTACCCTGATTCTTGCAAATGGAAGACTTGTACCCTCTTGTTTCTTTTAGAACTGTGATGAAAGGTTTCAGTACAAGTACCAGCTCCGTTCCCACATGAGCATCCACATTGGACACAAGCAGTTTATGTGTCAGTGGTGTGGTAAAGACTTCAACATGAAGCAGTACTTCGATGAGCACATGAAAACCCACACTGGTAAAGATGTACTTTTTTATTCTGTAATGTGAAAGTACACTAGGCAGGGTTTCCCAAACTTGGGTTTCCAGCTGTTTTAGGTCTACAGTTCCCATCATCCTTCTAGCTAGGGATGTTGGGAGTTGTAGTCCAAAAACAGCTGGAGACCCAAGTTTGCGAAACACTGCACTAGAACAAAAAAGGTCATACAGTGGTGCCTCGCAAGACGAAATTAATTCGTTCTGCGAGTGCTGTCATCTAGCGAAAATTTCGTCTTGCGAAGCACCAACGGGGGAAGAGCAGTTTGACGGGGGGGGGGGGTCATGAAAATTTTTCGTCTTGTGAGGCAAGCCCATAGGGAAATTCGTCTTGCGAGTCAGCCTTTCATTAGCGAATGCCTTTTGTCTAGCGAGGCATTCGTCTAGCGAGGTACCACTGTGCACAGTCCACAATAAAGAGATTCATCAGCATGTACTCCTCAGTTTTATTCATAACAATAATACAGAACATGAAAAGAAAAAGACAGGTTCTTGCCCAGTCTATAAATTTTCATGTACAGTGGAGAAAAGTCAAGGGTAAACAACAACCGAACATAAGGAAACAGAATTGCACATGGGGGAAATGCAAAGGGTTAAGATCCAGGTTCCCCAGAAAACATGGGTTTAGAGGAGAGAGAGTGTGCTCTAGGAGAAGTTATGGCCTTAAAGAGCAGCATCTAGTATAGAAAGTTATGGGAGCTGGAGAGCTTTAAGCATGTTTGCTGGATACAGAAGGGGATGGGAAAAGAATGTAGGGATTTGGAACAAGGTGTTGCATCGTCTGAATGATAGAGGTGAATGAGTTATTAGATAAACAGGAAAGAACTGAGGTTAGTAAATGGGAGGCCGAAGTGAAAGTTGCAGTGACACATGGACCCTGTCTGCTTTCAGGGGGAAATACTTGGGCTCTGGAACCTTGGAAGGCTGCTGCCAGCCAGAGTGTACTGTACCAAATGGTCTGCCTACTTATAAAGCAGGTTACATTGAGTGCAGAAAGCAGAAGCCAGTTGTGGTAGGTTAAGAGAAGAGGTGGATAAGACAGCAAGAATAGAGTCTGTATTCTGGTACAGTGGTACCCCGCTAGACGAATGCTTCGCTAGACAAAAAACTCGCTAGACGAAAGCATTCGTCTAGCGGGAGGCTGCCCCGCTAGACGAAAAAGTCTATGGGGCTGCCTCGCAAGACGAAAAAATTTCGTCTTTTTTTTTTCGTTTTTGCGGAGCGCGGCTCCCATTGCCGCTCCGCAAGACGAAAACCCCGCTAGACGAAAATTTTCGCGGGACGAATTATTTTCGTCTAGCGGGGCACCACTGTAGTTTGGAGGGAAGATCTGGAAAAAAAAACGTGACTATAGATAGAAGGGTGGAATAGGTCAAGGGAGGACTTTGTAAAATCAGAGAAATGCTGATTCATTTGAACACAATACAGAAGGAGCTGGAGGATAGACTGATTATATTCTGCTGAAAAGGAAGAATAATTGGGGAGATGGCAAACTGAAATTGGAAGGGATAGGATCCTGGGGCACATGGTCGTCTCTGCAAGCAAGACTGCGGAGGAGAAGGTTTAGGGCTGTGTTGAAGGAGGAGGGGTGGAAAGAGTGTGTTTGGATAGCTCCCATTTTATACTGAGAGTCAAGGAACTGGAGAAGTTAGAGGAGTGCAGCCTCTGGGCATGAAAAGTAGAGAAGCGTCAAGGATTTAAACCAAGTTGGCGTCATAAGCATTGCTTAGCTAAGATCATTGTTGTGTGATTTTAAATCTTCAGTCCTTTAACATAGCACCTAATGTATTCCTCAGCCTTTGAAAAAAAAAATTATTGTAGATCTGTGTTCTGCTTTTTTACTACGGTTAATGAATATCTGATTGAGGTAGATGGAGAATGAATTTCCACGTTCAATTTTTCAACAGGAGAGAAGCCTTTTATCTGTGAAATCTGTGGCAAAAGCTTCACCAGCCGCCCCAACATGAAGAGACACCGCAGAACTCACACAGGGGAGAAGCCATATCCATGCGACGTGTGCGGCCAGCGGTTCCGCTTTTCCAACATGCTCAAGGCACACAAGGAGAAGTGCTTCCGTGTTACCAGTCCTGTAAACGTGCCACCAGCTGGCCAGATCACACTAGCCACAAGCTCTCCTGCCACCACTGTACCTTCCATTGCGAACACACAGAACATCCCTGCTCCTACTCCACCAATCAATATGAACCCAGTGAGCACGCTTCCACCCCGCCCCATTGGCCACCCATATTCTCACCTGCACCTCCACCCCCACCATCCACATCACCTCCCTGTCCCTGTGCCCCCCGTCCCTCATTTACCTCCACCTCCTGCTCTGTTTAAGAGTGAGCCTTTAAATCATAGGGGCCAAGGCGAAGACAGTTTTCTACGACACCTAGCGGAGAAAAACAGTTCAGTACAGCACCACTAACTGGTTTTGTCTTCTGCCTGCTGTTCAGTTGGTCTTGCGAACCTGGAAGTGTGCTCCCTCTCAAGAAATCTCGCGGTGGCTTCTGCAGCCCCAAGGGAAAGAACTTCACATGCATCTTGGCTGTTCTGCAAAGTGGTCATCAAGCCCAGGGGAACCGATAGGACAGAAGCCCAACTCGGCTTGCACATTTTACTGTTGACTTTTTTAGATTTCAAAATGACTGAGACTTGTGAAATTTTTTATAATTTCATATCAGCTGATGAGGTATGCTTGCTTTTATATCCTGGACTTTCTCCTCAAAGAGGGGATGAGCCTGGTTTCCTTTGTACTAATCAGAGACTGTGAGACTAAATCCCAGAGCATTAATTATCACTGTGTATTTGTTAATTTCTTTTCAGCTTTTTTTTTTGGTGTGTGTGCGTGCGTGTTTGGTTGTGTGCGTGTGTGTGTGTGTGTGCTGGTTATGGAGTGAGCCAGCCACATGATCGCAGAATATCAAGCATTATAGGAAAAAGACGGTAAACAAAACTTAATCCCATTTGAGTAGTTCTCCTAACACACTCTTTATTTTAATACGGAAAAATTATTTTAGAGTTTTTGTATAGACCTATTTAGTAGCCTGTTTCTAAAATGAAATGTATTTCAAATAAGCGGTGTAATTTTTTTCAGTGTAGCTGGACCTATGTTGTTGCAATAGATAATTTTTTATAATCATTCAAACGTGATTCTTTAAGGAAAAAAAGATGCAAATAGCTTATAATAGGGAAAAAAATATTCTTACATCTGTACTACTCTTTAAAAGGTGCTTTGAAAGGGAGAGGAAGGAACCCAATAAGTCTCTGGTAAGGCTGCCTCAGAAGTGGAGATGATTTCAGAACTTTATATAACTTATTTGTAGGGTGTTGTTTTTTTTCTAAACGTGACGGTTACCTTCTTTCAATGTCACTCGAGGGTTGCTAGACAAGAACATTAAACTACTGTATTCCCACAAACATATTTCACTTGCCTCTGCTGGACTGAAGTGTGGAACGTTTCAGAAAGGATAGACTGTCTCATGGGGGGGGGGGGGAATTGGGGGTATGAAGATGCAAGGAAGAACTCAACCAGAAGTGACACATTTGGAATTTGTATGCTGTTGTTTCTTTAGCATACATTAGGACCTAGTTCATTTTATAAGATGTGTGTTTAAGCTATGACTTAATCTGGGAATCATACTTGATGCTGCTTTCCCCCCCCCCAC
The DNA here is from genome assembly GCF_009819535.1 of Lacerta agilis. Lineage (NCBI taxonomy): Eukaryota > Metazoa > Chordata > Lepidosauria > Squamata > Lacertidae > Lacerta > Lacerta agilis. The sequence goes on along the minus strand of NC_046325.1, from coordinate 32,414,857 downwards.
CAAAAAAAAAAAGATTCAAGAGTTCATTAGGATAAAAGCGGGGAACCACAAATAAGGTGCTCTTTGGTTTGGTTTGTAAAAAACAACAACCTTGAATTAGCAGGAACGCAGTTGTTATGTTGCCTGAAATGTTTACCCACAGAGTATGTGCACGCAGTGAAGCAGGGTCTGGTATAGAAAAGAGGTGCATATTATATAGGATAGCTTCTTTCAGATTTGACTTCAGGTTTCACAGGTATGTGGCAAAGAAATGTTTGAATGTTAAGCAAGTTGCTAGTTGTGTTTTCTCAAAGTCTCCAGTGGCGCTAAATTGTGGCAAACTAGTTTGAATGCAGAGAGTCATGGTTCTTATTCAGATGTAGTTTACGGAATTTGAAATACAGCACCATTTTAAGCATCTGAAATAGCTGTTGGCTCCTTGAGGAGAAGGCACAGTGATACGCTCATGATTAAAAGAGGTGAAATTTCCTTAAGCTTAATTTCACATGCCCCCCCCAAGACCATCATGCTGATCTCTTTCTTAAAATGCCATTCTCTTTTTTAAAAATTAGGCTTTTAAATCTTAGGTGAGGGATTACATCTGATCAAACAGAAAGCCCTCTCTATTGCACCTCAAGGTTGCTAATTGTGTTTTTACCATCTCTATTAACTTTGATTTTTGCATAAAAAAATAGTATTAGGCCTTTTGCATACCTATTCATATTTGAATAAAAACCTCTAAATCTCCTCCTTCTTTCTGGAAAAATAAGTATTTTTTAAAAAAATGTGATAACATCTGTTCCTTCTCTTTTGTAGGTAGTAAAGCTAGCTATAAAAGTGAATAATTGATACGTAACAGTTTGTCATCTTCAACTACCCTGAATGGTTTTATACATTCCATGTCATGTTTGCAAACCTACAGTTCTGTGTAGATAGGCCACAGATCAACAAACTGGCTTGTTAAATCTACTTTTATAGGAAGAAACAAAGAAAAAAACCGTTGTGGTAAAATCAGTTGTAATCCACTTTTGCAAAAAAAAAAAAAAATTGGTTTTCTCAATAAATTTACAGTATTTGGCTGCTATTTATGAATCCTACTACTTGAGATGGGTGTGTTATTTTTTCCCAAACAGCAGCTGAGCTGGCTCTTTGAATGTGCGGCTGATGGGGGCAGCTGCAGTTCTACTCACAGTATCTATCTGCCCTTCCTACCTATGGATGGATTTGCAGCTGCTGTGTTGCAGTATCCAAGCCAATTTCCTGATTGTAGAAGGTTCTAATTGGGTTCGGAAGAACATGTGAAGAACCTCCCATCAACACAAAAAGCTTGGGGGGTGGAATTGAAAGGGATGAGGATATTGGGGACAGCTGACAAATGCAGCCCCTTGCACATTTATTTCTCCATGCGTCCTTTGGAAGCTTGAGTTAGAACTAAACCTGTTCATAGATACTGTCCTAAGGCAAGTGGTTTCAGAACATGCATCTCTGTGGGAGGAGGTCTGACTTGTTCTCAGTATTGGGGATATTGAGGTGCCTGTGCTGATCTCTTCCTGAACCTGGGAAAAGTGGGACAGGCACTGGTTACATGGATTTTGTGTGCGTCCCTCGGAGGCCATAAGACTTTGCATATTGCACCTTCTCGTTTCCTGAAAGTGGCATTTACGCTTGGATTTTAGTAATTTAGCTCGGGAAACCTGAGAGTCCCATTTCCTTCAAAGATACCTGAGATGCTCCAGAAATCATGAATGCCCTGACCTTGGCAAATCCATGAAGGAAGTGTGTCTGACAGTTATACCGGTACTTTCAGAGTGCTATAAGAATCTAGTTTGTTGCATCGCATTCCAAATATCTTCAGGTGGCAATGAAAGCCAGCTTTGCTTAAACGGAATATTTGATTTACTCTTCATGCTATTAACTAGTGCAGTACTGGCTCTGATGTCAGAAAGGACAGTCTATCCCTTTGAGTTACAAGTTGCTTCAAACTTTAAAAGAGGCACCAACAATTTGCCACCACAGTATCTCTGCATAATTAAGACTGATCTTTGCATCAATACATTCTTCCAAGCTGAACTTCTTACAGAATCAGTGATTCTGACATACTGAAAGTTAGGAAGTATCCATGGCTAAGGTGAGGGGACTGAAGTGGCAGATTGTCATTTTCAGTGCTCTGCCAGTTTGTGCCGGCTGGTTTGAGAGCAAGGAGGGATTTTACCTTTGTCCTCATTATTATTATTTGCCCAGGCAATTCTCGGTTTTGTTTTTAATCCCTCCATTGAAACCAAGAGGGAAGGGAGGAATTCGCTCTGCCAACTTCAAATTCATCCTAGAGCTCCTTGGAGGAATCAAATACTTTGGATCCAGCAGATCCAGAACCACTTCCAGCTCATCCCTCTAGTGCCCCGAAACCACCAGCAGCCTAGATCTATGACCATAGAGATTTTTACAGATGTGGTAGCGGCCTCTGTAGCAGACTCCTGGCAGCAAATCACCTGTGCCCCATAATAAGGTCCTCTCACCTGGGTTTTAGGATCACTGTTCCTTCTGAAATTTCAAGATCTGATTAAAACTCAATACATTTTCCCCCCAAGCACAAGTGCTTGAGCAGTGGGTATGGCAAACTACTTGGGATTTGTTTTGCCAAGGTTGCTGAACTGCAGGGTGCAGTTCCTTGCCACCAAAATTACTCCATGTAGATGTAAGAACTAGCTCATCTTGGTTTTTGAAAGTTGAGTTACTTTCCTCATTTAAAAATCACTTGGCTCCAATTCTCGAGAGTACTAGAGTGGAGCAAACAAGTAAAAAAAAAGTCTGCAGAAAGTGGATGTTTTGAAAGACTGGTTGGATATTACTAATGCCATTACACACACACACACACACACACACACACACACACACAGTCTATAATATTGATTTGACATGTATATCTTTGTTTCAATTGCGAAGGCTTTTTGAATAAGCTGAGGTTTTTATTCCTGCAGTTTGGCTTTCAGGATTGCAGCAGGTGGCACCCTAGTAAGATTGGATAATAGATGAAACGCACAAGTTGACAATAGCATATTATGCTTCTGCCAGCATGTTGCAGTAAAAGTAAGTTGCGTGTTGCAAACCAGAAATACGCCACCCTCGATTTATTTATTACATTATGTGCAGACATGGATGCAGTTCGGAATAAATGCTGGAGCTATCTTGCATTGGCTGGGACTCGAAGCAATCTTGCAAAATTAGTAGCTTGTGGAAGCTGCTGCATGTTCACTTTTCTAACATGCAACCTCTTTGGCAGGTCCGCTGTGGACTGTGAATACAAACACTGTCCATTCCTGTTGCCCATATTTATATACTTATATATTTTCTTTAAAAAATTAAATTAAATCTTGGACACAGAGAACAGAAAACCTTCCTTGTGGCATTGTTGCAAAATTACTTTCCTGTTGTGCTCCTGTAGCATGTCTTATTAACAACCTTGTTTCCCATCTGTACTCACTTTTCAATAGGGAAAGAGATTTTATATACAGAAACTGTTCTTGAGAAAAGGGGACACCCTCGAGGTAATGAGTAGTTGGGTATTGGCAGCTAGTATTTAAAATCTCCATGATTAAATACTTCTACAGTCATCTCCCTAAAACATACTTTTAAATATAATTCATTGTTAATGGCATTTGTGTTAAAACTGTCAGAGCTGTTGGCATTTCTTTGCTTAAGGTTTTGCTTTTCGTTTTAATTGGTTTTCTGATGATTGGGGCATAATTTTGCTTTGCTATACTGGTGCTCAGTGCTGCTAAATACCAAGCTACCAGTCTGCCAATCAACTGCATTAAAAAGAGAACTGCCTTCGGGTTGCTCTGAAGGGAACTGATGGTGTGGAGCGACCTGCTTTTGGGCTCAGGGCTGCACTGCTTGAACATGGTTGCCCATTTTCGTTCTTGCGCTTGAGTTGATTCTCCTTAACCTAACGTAACTGTTAATTTTTGCTCTGGTCCTACCATTGGGCGTGTGGGACATGTGTATTGGGTGCCCATCAATTCCCAGAACACTTGTGGAGGCAGTGCATGCCCTTCAGGAACCCAGTGTACTGTGTCCATGTGGAGTGGTCCTCTGCCACATCACAGGTGCAGCTAAATCCTTAAGCAAAGTGAGCAGCATTCTGTGGCCTCCTAAGTCTGCATCGCTTCTGCACAGCATCTGTTTCCACTAATTTCTATGCAAATTAAAATGCTAAATTGCATTGTTTATCAGTAGTAGGAAAGGAACGGTAGAAGGAAAATGAGGAAACTCTGTGCATCCCCTGTGCGTATGTGAGCTTGAAACCTACATGGAATTTTGGGTAATGCTCCTAGGACGAAGGGTGTGTCGCTTCTGTGTTGCACAAATCCTGCTGGCCGCCCACTTATTCCAAGGTTCCTCTTACGTTTTCTCCCAGTCGGCCTCCTTCCCTGCCCTTCTAACGCCAGTGTTCTTGCAAAAATAACAGTATTTCAAATGCTACAGAAGCCCAAGCGTGGGGCTGGAAGTATTTATGCTAAATGACATGAATCATACTCATTTGTTATCATGTGAGGAAACTTCTAGCACAATTCACAATTGGGATGTGGGTGTTCTTTCAGCAATGGCTAGGACTTCTTACAGAGCCTGTCCAGATAATTGCTGAGAATCTTGCTGCATAAAGAGGTTTCAGATATGTGCAGTTTTATAGTCTTTTGGTTGGTTTGAAAAGCTGCAAGCCTGTTTTCTGCAGCAGACTTGAAGGGATGGCATTGGTGATGTCAGGACCTATCATTGTTGTGTCTGTGTCATAACTGAAGCAAAGTTCCTTTACATTTAAAACAGACGGTCCAACATTTCTTGATGGTTATTGAATTGCTGCTGACACAACTGTTGCAAGTTGATGTAACATTTCCTGTGCTATGCTTGGAACAGCTGACTTTCTGTACAAAGGCTCTTTTTTGTTTTCTTGTGAAACTTACAGGAGCAAGCTGGTGTGAAGCAAGCCAGTCTGCTATCTGAATATCCGACTGCAAGGAAATACAAGGTTGGAGCTGTAGCAAGCACTTGAGAAAGAGATATGCTCCTTTCGACCACTGTCCTGTCACTAGTTTTATGCTAATTAAAATGCTAAATTGCATTACACTCTGCCCTCTTTCCCTTGTTGTCCAAAGGGCAGTCAATTTTGATAGATAAAAATATATAATTGCAGCTCTTAAATTCCTTATTTTTAAGATAGCATTGCATGGCAAGTCTTGGTATAGTTCCTTGGTACCATAAATGTGTATCGGGGAGAAGTGCATCAGTAGGAATTGTTTTATAACCTTGTTAGTTTATCTCTGTGGAATGAAATAGGATGAGCAGCTGAGGGGTGGGGCACTCTAGCTTCTTTCTGCCTTTGCTCTGTCTGTAGCATGCTGGAGTATGGATTGTTGTTTGCGGGGGGGTTTCTCCGAAATATATCCCAAACCACAGCTGGACACTCTTTATCTTTAGGCATTTAACCAGCATTGTCCTGCGCTGATCAAATGCAGCTTGAGAAAAGGGATAAATCAATTGTACAGATGTATTTTTGTCAAGCTTTTCTGAATTGGGACCCTTCTGGAACTACAACCTGCAACACGGTGGGACCCCAGCACCCCAGAATTTTGTAACCATATGCACTTAATCTTCCTGCTTTTCTCTTTTGAGTGCCCTGGTACAAGAAAGGGTGTGGCAAAAGTTGTGCAGAAGAGGGGCTTTCAGCAGGGCAGCTTTTCATGCACACAAGAGTAAAGTTGTACTTGTTGAAATTTCCTCTTGTATATAATGATTAAAGGTACGGGAGGTCTTCTCTCCTTTGCGCCCAATCTCCCTCTCTCTCTCATCTGGCTTCCTTTTCTTGCTAAAAACCACCAGAAGCAAAAATGGCAATGATGCTACTGCTGCAATCGACCTTTCTGGGGTCAGAGGACTCTCTTGTGGACCACCCATCCCCCAGGAAGAGCAATGCGGTAGAACGGTGTACTAGATACTGTTGGTGTTGAGTGCTGAATTCCAGGTTAAATGTTGGCATTTCCAGTTCATAGATCTCTGGCAATACGACTGGGAGAGACTTTTTTGAAGGACCTACCCATTGCAAGTCAGTGAATCAGCTGTTAGTACTGTTAGCTCTTTGCCATCTGGAAGGCAGACAAAGGACACAGTGGCTTCGTCCTCCCACAAGATCAGCGGTGCCTAGACTTGCACTCCTGTAGTGGCACATCCCCAAAAGCTAAATTCGGTCACGTTCATTCTATATTTTTGAGACTTACGTTCTAATGCTCAGTTGGCTTTTGAGATTAGGATATCCAGGTGCAAACTTAAAATCAGCGGACCTAAGAATCTCACCCCAGCCCATCCCTCAAATTAAGAGCAGCGATAACAAGAATGAAAAAATGCAATCGAGGTGCTGCTGTTAAGTCTCACTGAAGTTTGAGAATGCAGGCAGTGCCCTTGTCGTTCCAGTTTGTAAAAGGATCGGTTTTGTGTCTGAAACTTCGGTGTATAGTATTCACCAGAGTGACTGATGGGGGAAGCTGCACTTATCAATGCACCCATACCGCCATGAATGGATACAAACCCATCACTGTACATAATCCCTCAAAAAGTTATGAAGTGTTGTAAGTAGCTGCCACTATGGATTTCTGTGCTACCTGCGGGAGAAAATAAGGCCCACCCTCTACTTACTGAGCAAGACTGAAATGCAGGTTGCTAGATGATGGACAGACAAATAAAAAATAGGGAGGGAGATTCTGGCAGAGAAGGGACAGACTAGACTGTCCCGTCTCTCCACCAGAGCTTGGCTTTCGTGCTGGTTGCAGAAGAAGAGACAGAGGACCAATCCCTCTCACACCAGCCTGCTTGCCCGAATGGAATGCTTGGTCCCAAGTTGTGAAACAAAAATTTATGTTTTAATAATGATAATGATGATGTATTATAATCCACCTTGTGAGGAAATCCTTCACAAAGCGCTTAGAGTATTTTAAATTACAAGTTCATTTAATAAAACCTTTTTAAAGCACATAGTGGGCAATAATAACACTAAAACTACCAGCATAAATCAGTAACCCAGCCACACCCCAGTTAACTGCCTTCATCCATGCACGCCATCAAAAATTTATGGAAGTATTTTCAAGCCACCTTTAAATGCAGGAGGTGGGACCTGCTTAATGTCTAACTTTTAATATGGAATTGTGGAGCCACAACCAAGAAGGCCCAGTTATGCATTCTCATCTGTCTAATTATATGTGTCTCCGAAAAATTGTACACATCACTTGGGAAGACAGGCGAACTAATGGCAGTGTACTGGAAGGAGCAGTGTCGAAGCGGTGATTCTTCAACGTCGTTGGGCTGGTCGTGTTGTGCAGATGCGTGATTATCGTCTTCCAAAGCAACTACTCTATTCCGAACTTAAAAATGGTAAGCATAATGCTGGAGGTCAACAAAAGAGGTTTAAAGACTCTGAAGGCAAATCTAAGAAAAAATGTATAAACACCAACAACTGGGAAACACTGGCCTGTGAGTGCTCCAATTGGAGAACAGCCTTTACCAAAGGTGTCATGGACTTTGAAGATGCTCAAACTGGGGACGAAAGGGAGAAATGTGCAATTTGGAAGGCATGCTTGGCAAACCCTCACCATGATCAACTCCCACCCGGAAACCTATGCCCCCACTGTGGAAGGACTTGTGGATCCAGAATTTGCTTCCACAGTCACTTACAGACTCACTGTTAAGACCGTGTTTATGGAATACAATCTTACTCAACTATGAGTGATCGCCAAAGAAGAAATATATCTGTAAACACTTGTGTGTTTCGCACTGGTCCCTTAATTTTGTGTTGCTTTTGTGACTCCTTTGGTCAGGGCAATTGCAGTTAATAGTTTGCAAACATGGCCAAAAAGTGTTGTTTCCTATTTTCCCCTCCCCCCCCAAAAAAAAAAATCACCCTAGGTGATTTAAGTGAAAAAGAAAAATAATTATACAGAACTTGTGAGAATATGGGGGTGAAAACTCTTTGATTTGAGTTTGAAAAACGGTAGGGGGTCAAGTTTGTCACAGTTGCATGAGTGATCAGTTTAATAATGAGTTGCATTTCCTACTGGCCTGCCCTGGTATGGGTATAATTGGTGCCATTATGCCAGTGTGGAGACTTCTTAAATATAGGGAGACCTCAGGCATTCTTTGGTAGTTGGTAGAGACAACATCTGCAGCTTTCTGGTAAGCTAAAATAGTCCTTGCAAAGACCGCACCCTGTGCTTTAATGACCCGTTTCCCTTATCTCTCTCAAACATGTGGTATTGAATTAGAAGGTTATGCAAAACCAAAGATGCTTTAGGTGAGCTGTCCACAGTATTTTAGGGTGGTGGTAGGGTTGTTTAACATGCCACCCTTTGCTTAGAACCCTGTAATCTAATGTTCTCTGTGGCACAGTTTGAAATCTATAGTTAGCCAGGAGCAGGGTGAGGTTTTCCAGCCGTGGCAACTTTATTTTTAAACATGTCTATTTTTGTTTCTTTCATTTCCAAGTCTCTTGCTGAGTAGTGAACCGGGAGCTGGCTATATGGTACAGGTGCTGAATCTAGCTTTTTTTAAATCACATTTGTTTGAGGGGTGTGTGAGAGGACATTGGGGAACTCTCTAGTCTAGATCGTCTTTTGCCAGCCTCTTAATGGGAAATTGAATAATAGGACACAAATGCTATGAACTAAACTCTTCCAGAGTGAAAGGGTGAAAAACCTTAACACTTGTTGGTGATACACGTGCCCTTGACTGCTTGGTTAATTCTATTTTCTATTTTTTATAATTTCAATGATTTTAGTTTTAATGTTTAAACATTCATAAGGGTAGGAGTTACTGGGGTCGTGGAATATATTTGGCTTCACTTTAATCGGAGAACTTGATCAGGAAAGGGTGACTTTTAAAATGACCCAGTTAATTAATGCTCATAATGATTAGTCCCCATCAGATCCCTTCTCAATTTAAGTGGTATGTTTCATTTGCTTGACCAAATCGTTTTTCACAAACTGAAATCTGCAGGCTGGCCTGCCTTCTGCCGAAACACTGATCTGCATCCAACTTCTGATCTGACTCAGATCAGGCCCATTGAGGTTAATGTGTTGAAGTTAGCTGTGCCCATTCATTTCAGCTGGTCTTCTCTTGAGTATGACGAGCATTGCACGCAACCCTCTGTCTCTAGCAAACGCTGCCTTTGTCACTTTTGCAGGCCGCCTCTGGGATTTATGAAACAGGTGACGCTGCAAATTTTGTGGACTGAGAACGGGGGGCGGGGGTGATTTGGGGAGGGGAGGGGTGCCAACCCAAGAGTGTACTTAGGAATGCAGTTCTCAGGGTTCTCTGGAAAGAGAAGGTGGTTTTTTAAACCAATGTCTGTCTTGTAGTTTTGATATGCCCTCTGATCACAAAAGAAGCATAACAAATCCATACCGGATTTAGGCCAGTGACCTGAAGAAACCTAGGGAAGTTTTCTACCGTGTGGTTTTTGTACTGTGGTCTGAATAGCAGGGGTTGGGCTGTGGTGGGTGAGCTGGTCACATTGCAGCATAAGGCTTGACTTGATGTTCTTTCTCTGCCTTTTCGGTGTGCTCTAGGGGTGCACAATTACATAATTCTACTGCATGTACCACAGTGGTAGAGAGTTTTCATTTTTGAATACTTCCTAGCTTTGCCTACTGGGACAGGGGCTGTGCATGACACCAGAGCCTTGTTCTGCACCATTTTGTGGCGCTTCTGTTTCCGATTCCACGGGGCTTATGTCTTCACACGCTTTCAAGCGTGCTGTCGTAAGCATGAGGTCTAGAAACTTGTTTGGAAAGCCGGACGCTGAGGCAGAATTCCAGCAGTTGCTCTGCAGGGAAGGGTTGTTTTGCATTTCACCTGACTAGGTAGCGAGGCGGCGCCCTAATAATGCGGAAGGAGATAATTATCAGAAACATCTTCCTTCACCCTGGGGGCGATTTCTGCTGGGAATGCGTGGCACAAGAAGTTCGCCTTGTGCAGGTATCGCTGAGAATAAAAGGCTGGCTCAGGGCAGGTGATGATGACTCGAAAAGAGAACTTTTTGCGCTCTGGTCCTACCCATTGCATGTGGCTTTCACCCTCGGGATGGCACAGGTACAGGTAGGTCTTCTTCTGGTTCCCTCTTCCCCCTTTAAAACACTTTTGCCGGCACTTTCCTTTGGCAAGTGTTGGGCTCCAAGCACCAGCTCGGCCTCTTGAACCGGTTGTGGCGCTAAAGTTAAAAAGCATGATGGGGGGGGGGGAACCATGAGCGTAGCGGGGGGGGGCAGCTGTCCCACACTGAAATCAAGCAAGTACATAAAAACACTTAGCTAAAAGTAGAGGTTGTAGAACGATTTTGACAAGATTTTTCTGAGCACTTGGGGTCAAAAGAAATGAAATTTAAACAACTGTTGTTGAGACATTTCATTCTCAATCTGCTAGACCAATGGTTCCCAAAGTGGGAGTTACTGCCTCCTGAGGTGGGGGGTGGATTACATAGAGGCACTAGGCACGGGGTGGGGGGGGGGCGCTGGGGGTCGTGTAAATTACTATCAGGCTTTGAAAAGCTGGCATCAGTGGATCAAGTTTTGTTGAATCAATTAAAGCCGTTTTAACTGGATTTTGAATGAAGGCGCTATGAATTGTTGCCGTTCCGAGTTTTATTGTGTTGTTATTATTAGCTTCCTCGGTGGGTCATGCAAACTGCCATTCTGAATGCTTTCTATGTGGCACAGGGGATGAGTTTATGGAACCAAGGGGGGGGGCAGTGAGCTGAGAAGTTTGGGGACCACTGTGCTGGATAGAGGATGGTGACAGGTGGGTGTTCTGCCAGCAAACCCCCCCCCCCCAACATAAATCCTGGCTACGCCCATGAAGCGGGGACCAGGGCGCAAACTTAACAGGGATACCCCGGCTCCCTCTGCTTGCCCGAGGTGTCTCCCCTCGGGGTGGAGGAGAGCGCGCGCTCCGGGATACACTTTCTCCGTTGCGGTGTCTCCTCTTTTGATCTCTGCCCAGGAGCCGCTGCTATTGGCTGCCTCTCTTGTGACGTGCGGGGACTGCGGTTGTCCTATGTAGCAAGCGCCGGGCTTAGTTTCCGTCTCTTTCCAGAGACCCGGGATTCTCTGCTGGGTTGCTGCGGGGGGGTGGGGGTGGAGGAGAAGCAAAAGGAGGAGCCCGGGGGCCGCTTTCTCCACCCCAACCCTCCTTTAAAAAAAAAAAATAGGAGGGGAGGGGTGGAAGGATCAGCTCTGCGCCGGCCCTCGGCGTTCAAAAGGAGCTGGCCAGGGAGAGAGAGGGGGGAAGCTTTTCCCCCCCATTGAGAGCGATGCAGTGAGCAAAGTTGGAAGTGCGAAGCGAAACTAGGGATCTCCCGCTCCCGCTTGACGGCTGGGATCCGGTCCAAGAGCGCACGTGAGTCTGCCGCACTTGGGGGTGACGGGGACAGGAAGAAGAGAGCAGAGTTGAGCTGAGAATTGGCCAAGGGCAAAAGGGACACAGGAGAAAGTGCATGGGGCCCGGGACCCTGGGGGTGGGGGGCAGGAGGGTGCTGCTGATGGGGAGGTAGAATCCGAGTAGCGTTGAGTGGCAGAGGGAGATCTTGGAAGCAGTAGACTTGAGGCGAGGGGGGCAGCAGTTTTGCAGAAGTTTGGGGATGCGTAAGGGGAAGGCTTATAAATGATGAGTGTAGCGACAAAGGACCATGGGGTGAGGTGTCATGTGGATAAGTAAGTGATGAAGAGTTAATTTGTTAGGGGGGGGGGCGTTGATTCCAGCTCTTCGATAGGATCAGAAGAAGGAGAGGTTATATATAACCTTAGCCATTAAAGATCTGGGGTCCAGTTACCTTGTTCAGCCTTAGAAAACAGCTGCCTCTCGCGCTTAGGAAGAATTTCTTCCTCTAGATGCTGATTACTGGAGCAGTAGACAAAAGGAGGGTTGTGGGGAGAGAGGTGGTGATGATCCAGGGAGGTCATTTAAGGATGTAAAGGTGTTCATTGTGCCCCAAGGGAAGGGCACACAGGTATGCCTGGAAACGTTGCCTTCCCTTCACACCGCCCTATTCCAAAAACCACCTGGCATCCAAGCACCCACCGAGCATCTTGTTTTGGTGGGGAGGAAGTGACTTGTCCTTGTAGTAGGTTTTGGGTTGTTGTTTTTTTTCTAATGCTGTTCTTGTTTCGCATGCTGTGAGTTCATTGAAGCTTCCGCCTCTTTGGTTCCATTGTCCCATTTGGGGTGAGGCGAGCGGATTATGCAGGATCTCGGAGGTGGGGAAGGGCTAGGCGAGTTGTCTTACCTATTTGACCGGGCTGCCTATACTGTAATGGGAGGTCAGAAGTTGCTTATCGCCCCAGGGCATCGTCTGAAGGCTCATGACGCAGCAGCCTTGCCAAAGATCTGGCTTGTCCGTGTTTGGTTGGAAGGCTGCCTGGGAACCCAACCTGGGCATATGCTGATTTTTCCCCTATAGTAACAAAGACAGGATGTAACTGCAACAAATACACAGAAGACAGAATGGTGGTCACAGCAGCTTCTGATGTAGGCATCTAGATCTTTGCGGGATCCAAAGATGCAGGGTTTTGGGGTTTTACTCCAAGAGAGCCAGGGTAGAAAGGTGTTTGAGGGGGGCCAAGGAGAAAACATTGCTACCAGTTTGAAGGTTCTGGAGGAGAGTCCGTGGGCTGTACTAGGGCAAGCAGATCCAGGAAGCTTCATACTTAATCCAAAGGGGATTGGATGGATCTGGGATTTGAAGGGGTCTTTGAGATACTGAGCTGGAGGTCTGGCTCTAGGAATGCTTTTAAGGAAGCAAGGCAATAATGCCTTTTGATGTGACAGGCAACTGAGGGTGCTTAGCATGGATTGGACAGAGTTCAGTGGTTGAACATCTGTAGGCCAAAATTTCAGCTTCAATCTCCAGGTAGGAGTGACTCCTGTCTGAAATACTGGATAATCCCTTGCAGTCAGAGCAGGCAAGTCGTGCATTAGATGGACACAATGATCTAACTCGGTACAAAGCAGTGTAAAATGCTCCTGCAAGGCTGATGGCTTGCATTTTATAATACGGCCGTATCTTGGTTCTCGAATGGAATCCATTCTGGAAGTCCGTTCGACTTCCAAAAACCAAGGCGCGGCTTCCGATTGGCTACAGGAGCTTCCTGCACGCAACTGGAAGCCGTGTCGGACGTTCAGCTTCCAAAAAAAGTTCGCAAACCGGAATACTTGCTTCCAGGTTTGTGGCATTCAGGAGCCAAAACGTTCGAGTCACAAGGCGTTCAAGAACCAAGGTACGACTGTTACAAGCCTTGCCCGTCTCAAAAATGTGCTACAAGGGTCTATTATTCCCATTCTATAAGAGGCAGAACTGAGACAGAAAAGTGGCTTGAACCCAACACCTTCCCAGGGCCACGCCGGTTCTTTTAGGGGTAGCAGCACTGGAGAGCAATTTTGTCATGCCCCTGAGACTGTAAATGCAAGTCCTAACATTAGCAATTCCAGGGGGAAGGGGAAAATCTTCAAGGTCATGTTTGTCTCATGGTAACTGCAAGTAGAAGCAGATTTCCAGTTTGGTCCTTGTGCCATGAGCAGGATTTTGTGTGCTCTGCCTTCTTCCCAAATCAGCATATGGTGAGGGGCCCCATGCAAATTATGCAATTGTGTAGCTTACAGTTTTATTTCTTGAGGCAGGATCTAAAGCCAGGATGGGGAACCTGTGGTCCTCCAGGTAATGGCAACATCTGGAGGGCCAGATGTTCCCCAGCCCTAAAGTTATACAAGGCATTGGAACCTAGACTACTAGAAACCCTGTTCAGTACCCCCCCCCCCAGCCCTCCTTTTAAAAATTCACCAATCATTGCCTCTGCATCTTCAGGTCTTTCCCATTTTGAAAGCTTAGAAACTTGGGTTCTCAAAAATAAAAGTAACTAGTAACTGCAAGCAGAGTTAAGGAGGCGAGATTATAGGATGTTGCATCAAAAGAGTTGTACCTCTTGGCAAAAGTCCCTGTCTTATCTTGAGCGCTCTTCCTCGTTCCCAAATGCACATGGACACAGCTGCTTTGCTCGAACCCTTCGCTGAAACGTTTATCCACATGTACGCACCCACACCACCCTAAAATGCCCTGTGTTCCTCATACCTCTTGCTCCTGCATACCGATAAAAGATTGCACTCATCTTTCTGGTATCCCGGCTTTGACTTCCCCATTCATCAGTTGCTCTTAAGCTTCTCTCCCAATTATCTTTCCCATTTTCCTGCCCTTCCCTTCCCCATGCAAAGTTCTCAACACCCACATTCTCTGAGCCTTCTGTTGCAAGGAGAGAGTAACGCTGAATGTAGGGCATGTTTGGAAATCGTGGTTAAGACGCCTTCAAATATAGCATCCCGGAGATCCTCTCCAAACAAGCGTGCTGTTTTATTTGCTGGATGTAGAGCCTTCCAATATAAATAAGAGGCTTCTCCATACAGAGTTTTATTTCATTCCCTATTTCCCTTTTCTGTTTGTCCTTCTTGGCCTTCTCTCTTCCATCCCCAACCCCCCAACCTCCTGATCAGGTGTTTTTCCCTTCTGGGGGATTCCTATAGTCCAGCTGCCATTAGGCAAGCGATATGTTTATCCTGTCAGTGTGGAAAAGAAGGGATTTTAGAATAGACCAGCTTCTTCAAAGAAAAACAGAGACGGATAAATTTAGAATCTACCTAAATGCCTCTCCTCTAAATTAAAGGCATTCCGTTTAAAATAAAGCCTCTCCAAAGCTCAGGGCAGTTCTCCTTAACATGGAGGAATGCCCACAATTTTTCGTTGGAATTGGATGGACGTGGCGACCCCGGTTGCGGATTGCGGCTGACACGGTGCCTTTTTGTCCTACCTCATAGGGTCGTTGAGAACGATAAGTTGGGCAAAGATTGCAAGTTGCTTTATACACAGAAAGGGGCTGTGCAGAAAGAAAAGAAATTTAGCTATCGGGCCAGTTTTCAGTGTGTCATCACTCTGGTACGGCCAAGGGCAGTTTTCTGACCATTTCTGGCAC